>NW_028164743.1:0-28657 GCF_964263955.1 Coregonus lavaretus
TTCTAGTGCCCTCGCCAATTCGTTGATATATATGTTGAAGAGGGTGGGGCTTAAACTGCATCCCTGTCTCACCCCACGGCCCTGTGGAAAGAAATGTGTGTGTTTTTTGCCAATTTTAACCGCACACTTGTTGTTTGTGTACATGGATTTTATAATGTCGTTTGTTTTTCCCCCAACCCCACTTTCCATCAATTTGTATAGCAGACCCTCATGCCAAATTGAGTCAAAAGCTTTTTTGAAATCAACAAAGCATGAGAAGACTTTGCCTTTGTTTTGGTTTGTTTGTTTGTCAATTAGGGTGTGCAGGGTGAATACGTGGTCTGTCGTACGGTAATTTGGTAAAAAGCCAATTTGACATTTGCTCAGTACATTGTTTTCACTGAGGAAATGAACTAGTCTGCTGTTAATGATAATGCAGAGGATATTCCCAAGGTTGCTGTTGACGCATATCCCACGGTAGTTATTGGGGTCAAATTTGTCTCCACTTTTGTGGATTGGGGTGATCAGTCCTTGGTTCCAAATATTGGGGAAGATGCCAGCGCTAAGGATGATGTTAAAGAGTTTAAGTATCGCCAATTGGAATTTGTGGTCTGTATATTTTATCATTTCATTGAGGTTACCATCAACACCACAGGACTTTTTGGGTTGGAGGGTTTGTGTTTTGTCCTGTAGTTCATTCAATGGAGTTGGAGAATCCAGTGGGTTCTAGTAGTCTTTAATAGTTGATTCTAAGATTTAAATTTGATCATTTATATTTTTCTGCTATTTGTTCTTTGTTATAAGGCCAAAAAGATTGGAGAATTGGTTTACCCATACATCTACGTTTTGGATAGATAGCTCTTCGTGTTGTTGTTTGTTTAGTGTTTTCCAATTTTCCCAGAAGTGGTTAGAGTCTATGGATTCTTCAATTACATTGAGCTGATTTCTGACATGCTGTTCCTTCTTTTTCCGTAGTGTATTTCTGTATTGTTTTAGTGATTCACCATAGTGAAGGCATAGGCTCAGGTTTTCTGGGTCTCTATGTTTTTGGTTGGATAGGTTTCTCAATTTCTTTCTTAGGTTTTTGCATTCTTCATCAAATCATTTATCACTGTTATTACTTTTCTTTGGTTTTCTGTTAGAGATTTTTAGATTTGATAGGGAAGCTGAGAGGTCAAATATACTGTTTAGGTTTTCTACTGCCAAGTTTACACCTTCACTATTACAGTGGAACGTTTTGTCCAGGAAGTTGTCTAGAATGGATTGAATTTGTTGTTTCCTAATTGTTTTTTGGTAGGTTTCAACACTACTTTCCTTCCATCTATAGCATTTCTTAATATTATTCAGTTCTTTTGGCTTTGATGCCTCATGATTGAGTATTGCTCTGTTCAAGTAGACTGTGATTTTGCTGTGGTCTGATAGGGGTGTCAGTGGGCTGACTGTGAACGCTCTGAGAGACTCTGGGTTGAGGTCAGTGATAAAGTAGTCTACAGTACTACTGCCAAGAGATGAGCTATAGGTGTACCTACCATAGGAGTCCCCTCGAAGCCTACCATTGACTCTCTCTCTCTCTCTCTCTCTCTCTCTCTCTCTCTCTCTCTCTCTCTCTCTCTCTCTCTCTCTCTCTCTCTCTCTCTCTCTCTCTCTCTCTCTCTCTCTCTCTCTCTCTCTCTCTCTCTCTCTCTCTCTCCAATATAAACTGATATACACATTCCTTTGATGTATATCTGTGTATATCAAAAATTTTAGAACACCTACTCATTAATAATATAATATAACAATAGGCCATTTAGCAGACGCTTTTATCCAAAGCGACTTACAGTCATGTGCGCATACATTTTTACGTATGGGTGGTCCCAGGGATGGAACCCACTACCTTGGCGTTACAAGCGCCGTGCTCTACCAATTGAGCTACAGAGGACCACACATTCAAGGGTTTTTCTTAATTTTTTACTATTTTCTACATTGTAGAATAATAGTGAAGACATCAAAACAATGAAATAACACAAATGGAATCATGTAGCAACCAAAAAAGTGTTAAAGAAATCAAAATATATTTTATTTTTGAGATTATTCAAAAAGCCACCCTTTGCCTTGATGACAGCTTTGCACACGCTTGGCATTCTCTCAACCAGCTTCACCTGGAATGCTTTCCCAACAGTTTTGAAGGAGTTCCCACATATGCTGAGCACTTGTTGGCTGCTTTTCCTTCACTCTGCGGTCTGACTCATCCCAAACCATCTCAATCTTGTTGAGGTCGGGGGATTGTGGAGGCCAGGTCATCTGATGCAGCACTCCATCACTCTCCTTCTTGGTAAAATAGCCCTTACACAGCCTGGAGGTGTGTTGGGTCATTGTCCTGTTGAAAAACAAATGATAGTCCCACTAAGCGAAAAACAAATGATAGTCCCACTAAGCCCAAACCAGATGGGATAGCGTATCGCTGCAGAATGCTGTGGGCCTTGAATTCTAAATAAATCACAGTGTCACCAGCAAAGCACCCCCACACCATAACACCTCCTCCTCCATGCTTCACGTGGGGAAATACACATGTGGAGATCATCCATTCACCCACACCGCATCTCACAAAGACACGGCTGTTGGAACCAGAAATCTAGGTGAATAGTCCCCTAAACCGTAATTCTAACCTTAACCCTCATTCTAACCCTAACCTTAACCTCTGTATCAAGGGCCCTAACCCCTAACCCCTAATAAAACACAATGTCTTATGGGTCTTCTTTCTTCTGAAGCCTTTCCCCTTTAGTTTTCTTTCAGTTTAATTTGTCTTCCTTTAAATGGATTTGATGTTTTTTGAGAGAAAAAAAAAAGGGATATGATGGACTGATGACCTGTGCCTGTGCATACTCAACACCTTTGGGTATTGGGTTAATAGTCCCCTAACCTAACCCCAACCCCAACACTAACCCCAACCCCAACACTAACCCCAACCCCAACACTAACCCCAACCCCAACACTAACCCCAACCCCAACACCCAACCCCAACACTAACCCTAACCCCAACACTAACCCCAACACTAACCCTAACCCTAACCCTAACCCTAACCCTAACCCCAACCCCAACACCCAACACAACACTAACCCTAACCCCAACCCCAACACTAACCCTAACCCCAACACTAACACCAATACTAACCCTAACCCCAACCCCAACACTAACCCTAACCCCAACCCCAACACTAACCCTAACCCTTTTTTTAATTTATTTTTATTTCACCTTTATTTAACCAGGTAAGCCAGTTGAGAACAGGTTCTCATTTACAACTGCGACCTGGCCAAGATAAAGCAAAGTAGTGCAATAAAAACAACACAGAGTTACATATGGGGTAAAAAAAAAACATAAAGTCAGAAATACAACAGAAAATATATATACAGTGTGTGCAAATGTAGCAAGTTATGGAGGTAAGGCAATAAATAGGCTATAGTGCAGAATAATTACAATAGTATTAACACTGGAATGCTAGATGTGCAAGAGATTATGTGCAAATAGAGATACTGGGGTGCAAAAGAGCAAAATAAATAACAATATAGGGATGAGGTAGTTGGGTGGGCTAATTTCAGATGGGCTGTGTACAGGTGCAGTGATCGGTAAGGTGCTCTGACAACTGATGCTTAAAGTTATTGAGGGAGATACGAGTCTCCAGCTTCAGAGAACCCTAACCCTAACCCCAACCCCAACACTAACCCCAACACTAACCCTAACCCCAACACTAACCCCAACCCCAACACTAACCCCAACCCCAACACTAACCCCAACCCCAACACTAACCCCAACACTAACCCCAACACTAACCCCAACCCCAATACTAACCCTAACCCCAACACTAACCCCAACACTAACCCTAACCCAAAAACCAACACCCACCACTAACCCTAACCCCAACCCCAACACTAACCCCAACCCCAACCCCAACACCCAACCCCAACACTAACCCTAACCCCAACCCCAACACTAACCCCAACCCCAACACTAACCCCAACACTAACCCTAACCCCAACACTAACCCCAACACTAACCCCAACCCCAATACTAACCCTAACCCCAACACTAACCCCAACACTAACCCTAACCCCAACACCCAACACCCACCACTAACCCTAACCCCAACCCCAACACTAACCCCAACCCCAACCCCAACACCCAACCCCAACACTAACCCCAACACTAACCCTAACCCCAACCCCAACCCAACACTAACCCCAACACCCAACCCCAACACTAACCCTAACACTAACCCTAACCCCAACCCCAACCCCAACACTAACCCCAACCCCAACACCCAACCCCAACACTAACCCTAACCCCAACACTAACCCTAACCCCAACACTAACCCCAACACTAACCCTAACCCCAACACCCAACCCCAACACTAACCCCAACACCCAACCCCAACACTAACCCTAACCCCATCCCCAACACTAACCCCAACACTAACCCCAACCCCAACACCCAACCCCAACACTAACCCTAACCCCAACACTAACCCTAACCCCAACACTAACCCTAACCCCAACACCCAACCCCAACACTAACCCTAACCCCATCCCCAACACTAACCCCAACACTAACCCCACCCCCAACACTAGCCCCAACCCCAACACCCAACCCCAACACTAACCCTAACACTAACCCCAACACCCAACCCCAACACTAACCCTAACACTAACCCCAACCCCAACACCCAACCCCAACACTAACTCTAACCCCAACACTAACCCTAACCCCAACACTAACCCTAACCCCAACACCCAACCCTAACACTGACCCCAACACCCAACCCCAACACTAACCCTAACCCCATCCCCAACACTAACCCCAACACTAACCCCACCCCCAACACTAGCCCCAACCCCAACACCCAACCCCAACACTAACCCTAACACTAACCCCAACACCCAACCCCAACACTAACCCCAACACCCAACCCCAACACTAACCCTAACCCTAACACTAACCCCAACACCCAACCCCAACACTAACCCTAACCCTAACCCTAACCCTAACACTAACCCCAACACCCAACCCCAACACTAACCCTAACCCTAACACTAACCCCAACACCCAACCCCAACACCCAACCCCAACACCCAACCCCAACACTAACCCTAACCCTAACCCTAACACTAACCCCAACACCCAACCCCAACACCCAACCCCAACACTAACCCTAACCCTAACACTAACCCCAACACCCAACCCCAACACCCAACCCCAACACTAACCCTAACCCTAACACTAACCCCAACACCCAACCCCAACACCCAACCCCAACCCTAACCCTAACCCCAACCCCAACACCCAACCCCAACACCCAACACCCAACCCCAACACCCTAACCCTAACCCTAACCCTAACCCTAACCCCAATCCTCTGTAGCTCAGCTGGTAGAGCACGGCGCTTGTAACGCCAGGGTAGTGGGTTCCATCCCTGGGACCACCCATACACAAAAATGTATGCACGCATGACTGTAAGTCGCTTTGGATAAAAGCGTCTGCTAAATGGCATATTATTATTAACACTAACCCTAACCCCAACCCTAACCCAAAATGTAGGCCTAGACATACAGGCAAATTTAACCTTACAATTCAGCAATTGCAGGCCTTTAAAAAAATTGGTCAGTAATCAGAATATTGTTCTCAAAGCAGCAGATAAAGGATCTCAGATTGTTATAATGGATGAAGTGCAGTATCCTGGAGGCTAATAGAGTATTGACTAATGACGAACATTATTCTCTATTGCCTCATTTAATACATTTGGAAACACAAAACCTAATCCGGGGGATACAAAATGATATCACAGACAAACAAATGTCTTATCTTCCTGGGCAAGATTCCCTTAGACCCAGACAGTTTTACTTGTTACCTAAAATCCACAAAGCCCCGGAGACTTGGACGGTCCCTCTTTGGGTTCCATGAGGTCGTCTGATAGTGAGTGATTGTGGCTCAGAGTCCTATACTATAGCAGAGTATATAGATTATTACATTAACCCCGTCTCAGAAACATTCCAGTTATGTTAAAGATACTTACGAATTTGTCAACAAACTGAAGGAAATGAAGCTATCCAAGAATACATGTATCATTTCTATTAATATTGTTTCTCTTTACACTAATATAGAGTCTAGGATTACAAGCAGTTGCTGATGCTTTTCAGCGGTATCCAGATTCCAAACGTCCAGATAGAGCTATTCTGGACCTGTTGGAGCTGAGTCTCACTAGAAATATATTACTGCTATGGGTAAGAAAAATGTGAACCCCCTTTCGCAAACCTCTATACAGAGTTTTTGGGAAGAAACAGCCTTTCTTAAATGCAAAACATTACCCTTATTGTACCTTAGATATTTGGAAGACATCTTTGGCCTTTGGGAGCACTCCATTTCAGAAATTCAAAGAATTTCTAGATATTTTGAATTCTCATCACTCAGCTATTACAATTACACATAATTTACAACGGGAAGAAATATAGTTTTTAGATACACAAGGTATTCTTTACACATGAGAAGGCCAAACATTTAGCGACGAGGGTGTTCTTTAAGGAAACTGATAGACATGCCCTACTTCATAAGTCTAGTTTCCACCCTAAACGTATTTACAGGGGTTTAATTCAATCACAACTTATACGGTTTCATAGGATCTGTACCTTTCCTGGGGATGTGGAGCAGGCCATACATTCTGTTCCAAGCTTGAAGGCCTAGGGGCTACTCAAAACGTTTCCTGAAGGAAATTAAAGCTGAGGTTAAACAGATCTTTCAGAATAGTGGCCATTACAGCAAAGAAATCGATAATCACTCCATTATACCTTTTGTGGCCACCCACTCTCGGACACTGGTGGGTTTCAGCTCCAATATTAAATCAAATTTCCAAAAGGTTCAGGAACAATGTGCAGATTTTGAGAATTTCAGGGTAATATGGAAACAGGAGGAACAGGGTGATATCCATTTCATGACCAAAAAGAAAAAGAATCCTCACCAAGATAGGCATCTCACTTATACAAAATATTTAAGGAATAAACATTCGTGTTTTGGGTGTTTCGATATGGCACATTTTTTTTATTAGATTCTGTTAACTTGATATATGCAATTAAGTGCAGTCTCTGCCAAAAACGATATATTGGTGAAACCAAAGATGCACTCGAACTTAGATTAAAACAACATATATATCACATCAATAAAGGTGATCGAAATACTGTATTTTATACCCATTTCAAGGCCAATACAGTAGAAAATGTACAAATATTGTGCTTAGAGTCTAACAGAAAGTGGTGGAAAGCCCAACGGCAAAGAGCAGAAAGACTATGGATTAGATTATTGAATACTATATTTGGCTCTCTCTGTGTGTTCGTGCCGTGAAAGGAGGGGTTTCTTCTTTGTCTGAAAGCAATGGCTAGCTAGTATGCTAACTATTCTAGCTAACTAACTGGCTGAATAAGTTGACGACGGACTCGCTCAAGCTGTCGGGACTAACCCACAACGTTAGACACGGACACGAACGATCTGCTTGGCGTGTTGACACACTGGTGGTTTGTTGTGGCCGAGTATTGGTGCTAAACTGTGCTGTTGGAGTCCGGCATGCTAGCTGGCTGTGGCGTCTTATGACTAGGTGCCCTGGACGATTTTCACGGAAGAATACTGTACCCAGTTAGCTAGCTGAATAAACTAAGTTAATCTATTCCTAGAAAACATTGAACCGCTGTAGTTTACAACAATTATAGTTTCTGAGGTGGAAGTTGGGAGAGTTATATTTGGGTGTTGTGGTGAGGGAGGCCCCGCTCTCTCCTTTCCCAGATGTTTAGTTCATTTCATTCCGATCTCCTTTGCATTATTGTAGCCATTTTCTGCAGCCTGTCAACTATGCCTCTGTCTATCCCTGTTCTCTCCTCTCCGCACAGGCTATACAAACGCCTCACACCGCGTGGCTGCTGCCTCTCTAACCTGGTGGTCCCTGCACGCACCACCCACGTGGAGTTCCAGGTCTCAGGCAGCCTCTGGAACTGCCGTTCTGCTGCCAACAAGGCAGAGTTCATCTCAGCCTATGCTACCCTCCAGTCCCTCGACTTCTTGGCGCTGACGGAAACATGGATTACCACTGAAAACACTGCTACTCCTACTGCTCTCTCCTTGTCTGACCATGTGTTCTCGCATACCCTGAGAGCATCTGGTCAGCGGGGTGGTGGCACAGGAATCCTCATCTCTCCCAAATGGACATTCTCTATTTTTCCCCTGACCCATCTGTCTATCTCCTCATTTGAATTCCATGCTGTCACAGTCACTAGCCCATTTAAGCTTAATATCCTTGTCATCTATCGCCCTCCAGGTTCCCTTGGAGAGTTCATCAATGAGCTTGACGCCTTGATAAGTTCCTTTCCTGAGGATGGCTCACCCCTCACAGTTCTGGGGGACTTCAACCTCCCTACGTCTACCTTTGACTCATTTCTCTCTGCCTCCTTCTTTCCACTCCTCTCCTCTTTTGACCTCACCCTCTCACCATCCCCCCCTACTCACAAGGCAGGCAATACGCTTGACCTCATCTTTACTAGATGCTGTTCTTCTACTAATCTCACTGCAACTCCCCTCCATGTCTCCGACCACTACTTTGTATCCTTTTCTCTCTCGCTCTCCTCCAACACTACTCACTCTGCCTCTACTCAGATGGTAATGCGCCGTCGCAACCTTCGCTCTCTCTCTCCCGCTACTCTCTCCTCTTCCATCCTATCATCTCTTCCCTCTGCTCAACCCTTCTCCCTCCAATCTCCTGATTCTGCCTCCTCAACCCTCCTCTCCTCCCTTTCTGCATCCTTTGACTCTCTATGTCCCCTATCCTCCCGGCCGGCCCGGTCCTCCAGCTCTGTGGCTTGATGACTCATTGCGAGCTCACAGAACAGGGCTCCGGGCAGCCGAGCGGAAATGGAGGAAAACTAGACTCCCTGCGGACCTGGCATCTTTTCACTCCCTCCTCTCTACATTTTCTTCATCTGTTTCTGCTGCTAAGGCCACTTTCTACCACTCTAAATTCCAAGCATCTGCCTCTAACCCTAGGAAGCTCTTTGCCACCTTCTCCTCCCTGCTGAATCCTCCTCCCCCTCCCCACCCCTCCTCCCTCTCTGTGGATGACTTCGTCAACCATTTTGAAAAGAAGGTTGACGACATCCGATCCTCGTTTGTTAAGTCAAATGACACTGCTGGTCCTGCTCACACTGCCCTACCCTATGCTTTGACTTCTTTCTCCCCTCTCTCTCCAGATAAAATCTTGCGACTTGTGACGGCCGGCCGCCCAACAACCTGCCCGCTTGACCCTATCCCCTCCTCTCTTCTCCAGACTATCTCCGGTGACCTTCTCCCTTACCTCACCTCGCTGATCAATTCATCCTTGACCGCTGGCTATGTCCCTTCCGTCTTCAAGAGAGCGAGAGTTGCACCCCTTCTCAAAAAACCAACACTCGATCCCTCTGATGTCAACAACTACAGACCAGTATCCTTTCTTTCTTTTCTCTCCAAAACTCTTGAGCGTGCCGTCTTTAGCCAACTCTCTTGCTATCTCTCTCAGAATGACCTTCTTGATCCAAACCAGTCAGGTTTCAAGACTGGTCATTCAACTGAGACTGCTCTTCTCTGTGTCACGGAGGCTCTCCGCACTGCTAAAGCTAACTCTCTCTCCTCTGCTCTTGTCCTTCTAGACCTGTCTGCTGCCTTTGACACTGTGAACCATCAGATCCTCCTCTCCACCCTCTCCGAGCTGGGCATCTCCAGCGCGGCTCACTCTTGGATTGTGTCCTACCTGACCGGTCGCTCCTACCAAGTGGCGTGCGAGAAGCTGTCTCCGCACCAGGTGCTCTCACCACTGGTGTCCCCCAGGGCTCAGTTCTAGGCCCTCTCCTATTCTCCCTATACACCAAGTCACTTGGCTCTGTCATATCCTCACATGGCCTCTCCTATCATTGCTACGCAGACGACACACAACTACTCTTCTCCTTTCCCCCTTCTGATAACCAGGTGGCGAATCGCATCTCTGCATGTCTGGCAGACATATCAGTATGGATGACGGATCACCACCTCAAGCTGAACCTTGGCAAGACGGAGCTGCTCTTCCTTCCGGGGAAGGACTGCCCGTTCCATGATCTCGCCATCACGGTTGACAACTCCGTTGTGTCCTCCTCCCAGAGTGCGAAGAGCCTTGGCGTGACCCTGGACAACACCCTGTTGTTCTCCGCTAACATCAAGGCGGTGACCCGATCATGTAGGTTCATGCTCTACAACATTCGGAGAGTACGACCCTGCCTTACAAAGGAAGCGGCACAGGTCCTAATCCAGGCACTTGTCATCTCCCGTCTGGATTACTGCAACTCGCTGTTGGCTGGGCTCGCTGCCTGTGCCATTAAACCTCTACAACTCATCCAGAATGCCGCAGCCCGTCTGGTGTTCAACCTTCCCAAGTTCTCTCACGTCACCCCGCTCCTCCGCACACTACACTGGCTTCCAGTTGAAGCTCGCATCTGCTACAAGACCATGGTGCTTGCCTACAGAGCTGTGAGGGGAACGGCACCTCCGTACCTTCAGGCTCTGATCAGTCCCTACACCCAAACGAGGGCATTGCATTCATCCACCTCTGGCCTGCTGGCTCCCCTACCTCTGCTGAAGCACAGTTCCCGCTCAGCCCAGTCAAAACTGTTCGCTGCTCTGGCACCCCAATGGTGGAACAAGCTCCCTCACGACGCCAGGACAGCGGAGTCACTCACCACCTTCCGGAGACATTTGAAACCCCACCTCTTTAAGGAACACCTGGGATAGGATAAAGTAATCCTTCTAACCCCCCCCTTACCCCACCCCCCCCCAAAAAAATATATATAAAAAATAATAATAATTGTAAAGTGGTTATCCCACTGGCTATAAGGTGAATGCACCAATTTGAAAGTCGCTCTGGATAAGAGCGTCTGCTAAATGACGTAAATGTAAATGTAAATGTAAATACCATTGATCCTTTAGGACTGAATGAAAAATATTAATTTACCTAAAAATTGACTCCATTTGTTGTCAAATATTGGATAGGAATTACAATTGTTATTTTCCTAACCCAATTAGTTATTTCGGAGCGTAAAAGTCTAATATTAACATCCTGTTGGAAATATAATAAGTGTATTTAGACCATATCTAATTGGAACACTTGTAAGGGAACACCTGAGAAGAAAGGGACATTTTTAATAGCCTTTGATCCACAGAAAACGGGAATAAATATTTACTTACTGGGAAACCATCTGGGGGTGGAATGGGGGACCGCAGTAAACTTTTTACAATGTGCGATAGGAATTAAATAACAAAGATAAGACCACATTAATCAATTATTAACATTAACACAAAACCAGAAGCAGTAGTTGAAAAAGGGGAAAAATTAATAATTATTTAAGAATTTCTAAATACGTTTTTGGTTTGGATTTGTGTTAATGTTGTAATGCATGACTTTTTGCTTTTTTACAACCTTGTGGTTGGTTTCTTTGAATAACCTTATTTTAGGGACACACACTCATATACACACACACACAGTATTGTACAGCTAACCTTGTGGGGACACACAATTCAGTCCCATTCAACATCCTATTTTCTCTAATCCCTAACCCTAAACCTAACCCTAACCCTAACCCTAACCCTAAACCTAACCCTAGCTCCTAACCCTAACCCTAAAACGAACCCTAGCTCCTAACCCTTAACATAATTCTAACCCTAACACTAATTCTAACCTTAACCCTAAACGCACTAGAATTAGCATTTGACCTCGTGGGGACTAACAAAATGTCCCCAGCTGGTCAAATGTTTGTTTGTTTACAATTATTGTGGGGACTTCTGGTCACAACACGTCCACTCATACACACACACACACACACACACACACATATACACTACCGTTAAAAAGGTTGGGGTCACTTAGAAATGTCCTTGTTTTCGAAAGAAAAGCCTTTTTTTTTGTCCATTAAAATAACATCAAATCGATCAGAAATACAGTGTAGACATTGTTAATGTTGTAAATGGCTATTGTAGCTGGAAAGGGCAGATTTTTAATGGAATATCTACATTATCAGCAAACGATTATTCCTGTGTTCCAATGGCACGTTGTGTTTGCTAATCCAAGTTGATCATTTTAAAAGGCTAATTGATCATTAGAAAGCCCTTTTGCAATTATGTTAGCACAGCTGAAAACTGATTAAGGAAGCAATAAAACTGGCCTTCTTGAGACTAGTTGAGTATCTGGAGCATCAGTAATTGTGGGTTCGATTACAGGCTCAAAATGGCCAGAAACAAATAACTTTCTTCTGAAACTCGTCAGTCTATTCTTATTCTGAGAAATGAAGGCTATTCCATGTGAGAATTTGCCAAGAAACTGAAGATCTCGTACAACGCTGTGTACTACTCCCTTCACAGAACAGCGCAAACTGGCTCTAACCAGAATAGAAAGAGGAGTGGGAGGCCCCGGTGCACAACTGAGCAAGAGGACAAAAAAATGAGAGTGTCTAGTTTGAGAAACAGGCGCCTCACAGGTCCGCAACTGGCAGCTTCATTAAATAGTACCCGCAAAACACCAGTCTCAACGTCAACAGTGAAGAGGCGACTCCTTGATGTTGACCTTCTAGGAAGAGTTGCAAAGAAAAAGCCATATCTCAGACTGGCCAATAAAAATAAGATTAAGATGGGCAAAATAACATTAGACACTGGACAGAGGAAGATTGGAAAAAAGTGTTATGGACAGACAAATCAAAGTTTGAGGTGTTCGGATCACAAAGATGAACATTTGTGAGATGCAGACTAAATGAAAAGATGCTGGAGGAGTGCTTGATGCCATCTGTCAAGCATGGTGGGGGCAATGTCATGGTCTGAGGGTGCTTTGGTGGTGGTAAAGTGGGAAATGTGTACAGGGTAAAAGGGATCTTGAAAAAGGAAGGCCATCACTCCATTTTTCAATGCCATGCCATACCCTGTGGACGGCGCTTGATTGGAGCCAATTTCCTCCTACAACAGGACAATGACCCAAAGCACAGCTCCAAACTATGCAATAACTATTTAGGTAAGAAGCAGTCAGCTGGTATTCTGTCTATAATGGAGTGGCCAGCACAGTCACCGGATCTCAACCCTGTTGAGCTGTTGTGGGAGCAGCTTGACCGTATGGTACGTAAGAAGTGCCCATCAAGCCAATCCAACTTGTGGGAGGTGCTTCAGGAAGCATGGGGTGAAATCTCTTCAGATTACCTCAACAAATTGACAACTAGAATGCCAAAGGTCTGCAAGGCTGTAATTGCTGCAAATGGAGGATTCTTTGACGAAAGCAAAGTTTGAAGGACACAATTATTATTTCAATTAAAAATCATTATTTCTAACCTTGTCAGTGACTACATTTCCTGTTCATTCTGCTATATATCCTATTCAAACTCATTTCATGTATGTTTTCATGGAAAACAAGGACATTTCTAAGTGACCTAAAACTCCCTCCCTCCCTCCCACCCACCCACCCTCCCTCCCTCTCTTTCATGTCTCTCCTTTTATTTTTCTCTCTCTCTCCTTTTCTCAATTTCTGTCTCATCCTGGATATATCAATTTCCCCTCCTTTCTCTCTCTCTCGCCCTCCATCTCTCTCTCTCCTTCCCCTCAGGTGCAGAATAACCTTGTTTAGTTAATTACTATCATTTCTGCTTCATTAAAATGAACACACCACTTACAAACACATGCTTCCGAATGCACTCACATGCTGCCACATGATAACACAGCTTTCATAATCAATGCACTCATAATCAACCAGACATCTACAGTGAGGGAAAAAAGTATTTGATCCCCTGCTGATTTTGTACGTTTGCCCACTGACAAAGAAATGATCAGTCTATAATTTTAATGATAGGTTTATTTGAAAAGTGAGAAACAGAATAACAACAAAAAAATCCAGAAAAACGCATGTAAAAAATGTTATAAATTGATTTGCATTTTTAATGAGGGAAATAAGTATTTGACCCCCTCTCAATCCACTCCAGACACACCCACATAATGGGGACAAACACACATACAGATACAACAGACAAAGAGGGGACAAAACAAGGAGGAAGGGAAACAGAAAAGGGAGAGACAAGCTGCCCACATAACACTAACCACTTCTGGGAAAATTGGAAAACACTAAACAAACAACAACACGAAGAGCTATCTATCCAAAACGGAGATGTATGGGTAAACCAATTCTCCAATCTTTTTGGCCTTATAACAAAGAACAAATAGCAGAAAAATATAAATGATCAAATTTAAATCTTAGAATCAACTATTAAAGACTACTAGAACCCACTGGATTCTCCAACTCCATTGAATGAACTACAGGACAAAACACAAACCCTCCAACACAAAAAGTCCTGTGGTGTTGATGGTGACCTCAATGAAATGATAAAATATACAGACCACAAATTCCAATTGGCTATACTTAAACTCTTTAACATCATCCTTAGCTCTGGCATCTTCCCCAATATTTGGAACCAAGGACTGATCACCCCAATCCACAAAAGTGGAAACAAATTTGACCCCAATAACTACCGTGGGTGTCAGAATGGTGTAGGTGGATGATAGGAATCAGGCGCAGGAAACCAGGAGGACGTCAACAGAACTTTACTGAGTCCCAAAACACAAATATACGTCGCCAACCCAACCGGGTGGCGCGAACAATTACGCACGAAAATACACAGTGCGAGAAAACACGGAAAAGCGCACACAGTGCGAGCTCTCGTAAATACACAACGAGAGAACAAACTCCAAGAGGCAGGCTGACAAAAACAATCACGCATAACACCTGACCCAAACAAACAAACTAAATAAGGGGAACAATCAAGACACAAATAAGGGACAGGTGTTATGAACAGACAAAACCAAAAGAACAAGAAACATAGAACGGTGGCAGCTAGTACTCCGGAGACGACGACCGCCGAAGTCCGCCCGAACAAGGAAGAGGAGCAGCCTCGGCCGAAACCGTGACAGTACCCCCCCCTTGACGCGCGGCTCCAGCCGTGCGCCGACCCGGAGCTCGAGGACGACCCGGACGACGCGGAGCAGGGCGCGCAGGATGACCCCGATGGAAATCGGTCAGTAGGGACTGGTCTAACACGTCCCTCCTTGGCACCCAGCACCGCTCCTCCGGACCGTACCCCTCCCACTCCACGAGATATTGAAGACCCCCCATCCGGCGTCTAGAATCCAGGATGGACCTCACGGTGTACGCCGGAGCCCCCTCGATGTCCAACGGGGGCGGAGGAGTCTCCTCAATCTCAAAGTCCTGGAGTGGACCAGCTACCACCGGCCTGAGGAGAGACACATGGAACGAGGGGTTAATATTTTTGTAGTCAACAGGTAGTTCTAACCTATAACTCACCTCGTTCAATCTCCTCAGGACTTTAAACGGCCCCACAAACCGCCGACCCAGCTTCCGGCAGGGCAGGCGGAGGGGCAGGTTTCTGGTTGAGAGCCAGACTCGATCTCCAGGTGCGTACACTGGCCCCTCACTGCGGTGTAGGTCGGCGCTCGTCTTCTGTCGACGTATGGCACGCTGCAGATGGACGTGTGCAGCGTCCCACGTCTCCTCCGAGCGCCTTACCCACTCATCCACAGCGGGGCCTCGATCTGGCTCTCATGCCATGGTGCCAGCACCGGCTGTTACCCCAACACACACTGAAACGGGGTTAGTTGGGTGGAGGAGTGGCGAAGAGAGTTCTGTGCCATCTCGGCCCAGGGCACATATCTCGCCCACTCCTCCGGCCGGCCCTGACAGTATGACCTCAGAAACCTACCCACATCCTGGTTGACACGTTCAACCTGCCCATTACTCTCCGGGTGGTAACCCGAGGTAAGGCTTACCGACACCCCCAACCGTTCCATAAATGCCCTCCACACTCTAGAGGTGAACTGGGGGCCTCGGTCAGACACTATATCCTCGGGTACCCCGTAATGCCGGAAGACATGGGTGAACAGAGCCTCAGCGGTCTGTAGGGCAGTGGGTAGACCCGGCATGGGAAAGAGACGACAGGCCTTCGAGAACCTATCCACAACGACCAGGATGGTAGTATTCCCCTGTGAGGGGGGAAGGTCGGTAACAAAATCCACCGAGAGGTGGGACCAGGGTCGTTGTGGAATAGGCAGGGGTTGTAACTTACCCCTAGGCAAATGTCTGGGCGCCTTACACTGGGCACACACCGAACAGGAGGAGACATAAATCCTCACATCCCTAGCTAACGTTGGCCACCAGTACTTCGTGCTAAGGCAGTGCACTGTCCGGCCGATACCCGGATGGCCAGAGGAGGGGGACGTATGAGCCCAACAAATGAGGCGATCGCGTATCTCGAGCGGAACGTACGTCCGACCCACTGGACACTGAGGAGGACTCGGGTCGGTGCGTAACGCCCGCTCGATCTCACTATCAACCTCCCACACCACCGGAGCAACCAGACAAGACTCCGGTAGTATGGGCGTGGACTCAACTGACCTCTCCTCTGCGTCATACCGCCGGGACAGAGCATCTGCCTTCCCGTTCTGGGACCCCGGGATGTATGTGATCTTAAACACAAACCGGGCCAGGAACATAGTCCAACGAGCCTGGCGAGGATTCAGTCTCCTAGCTGCCCGGATGTACTCCAGGTTACGATGGTCAGTTTGAATGAGGAAAGGGTGTTGAGCCCCCTCGAGCCAATGCCGCCACACCTTTAGGGCCTGTACCACGGCTAACAGCTCCCTGTCTCCTACGTCATAATTCCGCTCCGCCGGACTGAGCTTCTTAGAGTAGAACGCACAGGGACGGAGTTTAGGTGGAGTACCAGAACGCTGGGAAAGAACGGCCCCTATCCCGGCCTCTGACGCGTCCACCTCTACTTGGAACGGTAAAGAGGGATCCGGATGCGCCAACACCGGCGCCGAGGTAAACAGGTCCTTCAGTCTCCCAAAAGCCCTGTCCGCCTCAGCTGACCACCGCAAGCGCACCGGACCCCCCTTTAACAGAGACGTTATGGGAGCTGCCACCTGTCCAAAACCCCGGATAAACCTCCGGTAGTAATTCGCAAAACCCAAGAACCGTTGCACCTCCTTCACAGTGGTTGGGGTCTGCCAATTACGCACAGCTGACACCCGGTCTACCTCCATCTTCACCCCTGACGCAGATAACTGGTAACCCAGAAAGGAGACCGACTTCTGAAAAAACAGACATTTCTCTGCCTTGACATATAGGTCATGCTCCAACAGCCTCCGCAATACTCGGCGCACCAGGGCTACATGCTCAGCACGGGTAGGACTATACACCAGAATGTCGTCGATGTACACAACCACTCCCTGTCCCTGCATGTCCCGGAAAATCTCATCAACGAAGGATTGGAAGACTGAGGGAGCATTCATCAACCCATATGGCATGACTAGATACTCGTAGTGCCCGGAAGTCGTGCTAAACGCTGTCTTCCATTCATCGCCCTTTCGGATGCGCACCAAGTTATATGCGCTCCTAAGATCCAATTTTGTAAAGAACTGCGCACCGTGCAGTGACTCCGTCATAGTCGCAATCAGAGGAAGTGGATAGCTGTACTTCACTGTGATCTGATTGAGACCGCGGTAATCAATACACGGCCGCAGACCTCCATCCTTCTTCTTCACAAAAAAGAAACTTGAGGAAACGGGTGAAACGGAGGGCCGTATGTATCCCTGTCTAAGAGACTCAGAGATGTATGTCTCCATAGATTTCTTCTCCTCTTGAGACAAGGGATACACATGGCTCCGCGGGAGAGCTGCGCCTGACTGGAGATCTATCGCACAATCCCCCCGTCTATGAGGCGGCAGCTGCGCAGCCCTAGTCTTACTGAACGCCAATGCCAAATCCTCATACTCGGGGGGAATCTGCAGTGCTGGCATTAGATTCGGACTCTCCACCGAGGTCGCCCCTATGGAAACACCCAGACACCGCCCCTCACATTGAGCAGACCACCCTTTAAGAGCTTTCTCTCGCCACCCAATAATAGGGTCATGAGTCATCAACCAGGGAAGACCCAGCACCACCGGATACGCAGGAGAGTCAATCAGATAAAGCTGAATTCTCTCCTCATGACCCTCCTGCGCCATCATCTGAAGTGGTGCTGTGACCTCCCTAATCAACCCAGACCCTAACGGACGGCTATCTAGGGCATGGACGGGGAAAGGCTTATCCACTGGAAGAAGGGGAATCCCTAACTCTAAACAGAACTGGCGATCTATAAAATTCCCAGCTGCGCCTGAATCTACCAGCGCCTTATGCTGGGAACGAGGTGCAACCTGTGGGAAACAAACAGGCAAGGTTAGGTGCACGACAGAAAGCTCTGGGTAAGCAGGGCGCCTACTCACCTGGGGGGACCCCCCAATGCTAGACCTGCCATCTCCTCCCCTGGAGGACCCGCCCCAGCACCTAGCCGCAGTGTGCCCTCCACGACCACAGTTGGTGCAAGGGCCGGGTCCCCGTGGGCTCCTCCTCCTCCTTTCCCTAGCGCCAGCACCCCCGAGCTCCATAGGACTCGGCTCGGAGGCGCTGGAGAGTGGAATGGGCGAACCCCCCCCTCCGGGACGCCCACGGGTGGCGAGCAGGGTATCCAGCCGGATGGCCATGTCGACCAGTTGGTCGAAAGTTAGCGACGTGTCCCTGCACGCCAACTCTCGCTGGACGTCCTCTCGGAGGCTGCAGCGGAAATGGTCAATATGGGCCCGCTCATTCCACCCTGCATCAGCCGCTAGGGTCCGGAACTCTAAGGCAAAGTCCTGTGCGCTCCTCATCCCCTGTCGGAGGTAGAACAGACGTTCCCCCGCCGCCTTCCCTTCTGGTGGATGGTCGAATACAGCACGGAAGCGGCGGGAGAACTCCGCATAGTTCGTGGTTGCGGCGTCCATTCTCCTCCACTCGGCGTTGGCCCACTCCAACGCCTTGCCGGTGAGACAGGAGATGAGGGCTGAGACGCTCTCGTGTCCCGAGGGCGCCGGGTGTACGGTGGCGAGGTAGAGCTCCACCTGCAGCAGGAACCCTTGACACCCGGCGGTGGAGCCGTCGTACGCCCTCGGGAGCGAGAGCCGAATCCCACTGGGTTCCGGAGATGAAACCGGAGGGCTGACCGCTGGAGCTGGGTCGGTGGTTGGAGGTGTGGGCACCCCGCTGGTCTCCCATCGGTGTAGAGTGTTCATCACCCTCTCTAGGGCGTGACAGACCTGGTTCATTCGGTCCTCCTGACCACGAAGACGTTCGTCCATATCGGCGGTCGGCGCGGTCGCTCCTGCTGATTCCATTGGGATGCGTGATTCTGTCAGAATGGTGTAGGTGGATGATAGGAATCAGGCGCAGGAAACCAGGAGGACGTCAACAGAACTTTACTGAGTCCCAAAACACAAATATACGTCGCCAACCCAACCGGGTGGCGCGAACAATTACGCACGAAAATACACAGTGCGAGAAAACACGGAAAAGCGCACACAGTGCGAGCTCTCGTAAATACACAACGAGAGAACAAACTCCAAGAGGCAGGCTGACAAAAACAATCACGCATAACACCTGACCCAAACAAACAAACTAAATAAGGGGAACAATCAAGACACAAATAAGGGACAGGTGTTATGAACAGACAAAACCAAAAGAACAAGAAACATAGAACGGTGGCAGCTAGTACTCCGGAGATGACGACCGCCGAAGTCCGCCCGAACAAGGAAGAGGAGCAGCCTCGGCCGAAACCGTGACAGTGGGATATGCGCCAACAGCAACCTTTTGGAAAATCCTCTGCATTATCATTAACAGCAGACTAGTTCATTTCCTCAGTGAAAACAATGTACTGAGCAAATGTCAAATTGGATTTTTACCAAACATTGGAATGGTGTTAGGTTAGTAGAGGAGTGGCGGAGAGAGTTCTGGGCATATTCTGCCCATGGCAAGAACACCGACCACTCCCCCGGCCGGTCCTGGCAGTAGGACCGCAGGAACCTACCCACATCCTGATTTACTCGTTCCACCTGCCCATTTGACTCGGGGGGGAACCCAGAGGTCAGGCTGACCGAGACCCCCAGACGTTCCATGAATGCCTTCCAAACCTTGGACGTGAACTGGGGACCTCGGTCAGACATGATATTCTCTGGCACCCCGTAGTGCCGGATGTCGTGAGTAAACAGGGCCTCCGCAGTCTGCAGGGCCATGGGGAGACCGGGCAGAGGAAGGAGGCAGCAGGACTTGGAGAAGCGGTCCACAACGACCAGGATGGTGGTGTTACCTTGGGAGAGGGGAAGATCAGTCAGAAAAGCAATACTAAGATGAGACCATGGTCGTTGTGGAACTGGTAATGGTTGTAGCTTACCTGTTGGGAGGTGCCTAGGTGCCTTACTCTGGGCGCACACCGAGCAGGAGGAGACGTACACCCTCACGTCCTTAGCCAAGGTAGGACACCAGTATCTTCCGCTCAAGCAGCGCACTGGGTGACGAGGGGAGGGTGACGTGTGTGCCCAGAAGATCAGACGATCACGGATTAGAGCAGGCACGTACCGCAGCCCAGCTGGACACTGCGGTGGAGATGGATCTGTGCGTAAGGCTGCTCTCTCTCCATTGCCCATACTACCGGCGCCACAATGCTGGAGGCCGGGAGTATGGGGGTGTTGTCTCTGGGCCTCTCCTCTGTGTCATACAGACGGGACATGCGTCTGCCTTCACGTTCTTCGTACCCGGAATGTATGATAGTGTAAAATCAAACCGGGTGAAGAATAGGGCCCACCTGGCCTGGCGAGGATTCAGCCTCCTCACTGCTCGGATGTACTCCAGGTTACGGTGGTCCGTCCAGACAAGGAAAGAGTGTTTCGCCCCTTCGAGCCAATGCCTCCACACGGTCAAGGCTCGGACAACAGCCAACAGCTCCCGATCACCAACGTCGTAGTTCTGCTCCGCCGGGTTGAGCTTCTTAGAGAAGAAGGCACAGGGGCGGAGCTTGGGTGGCGTACCCGAGCATTGAGACAGGACAGCTCCTATCCCAACCTCGGACGCATCCACCTCCACTACGAACGGTAGTGATGCATCGGGGTGGGCCAGTACTGGGGCTGAGGTGAACAGACCCTGCAGTTTGCTGAAGCCCAGGTCAGACTCAGCAGACCAGCAGAGCCGGGACGGCCCACCCTTCAACAGGGAGGTAATGGGAGCTGCGACCTTGCCAAAGCCCCAGATAAACCTCCGATAGTAGTTGGCAAAGCCAAGGAAGCGCTGCACCTCCTTGACCGTGGTTGGAGTCGGCCAATTACGCACGGCTGAAATGCGATCTCCCTCCATCTCCACACCTGAGGAGGAAATACGGTATCCAAGGAAGGAGATGGACTGCTGGAAAAACATACACTTCTCTGGCTTGGCATAATGGTCATTTTCCAACAGTCGGGCCAGCACCTTGTGAACCAGGGACACATGCTCAGCGCACGTAGCGGAATACACCAGGATGTCATCGATGTAGACCACTACACCGCGACCAAGCATGTCCCGAAACACCTCGTTCACAAAGGGACTGGAAAACTGAGGGAGCATTCATCAAACCATAGGGCATCACCAGGTATTCATAATGCCCCGTGGTTGTGCTGAATGCTGTCTTCCACTCATCTCCCTCTCGGATACACACCAGGTTGTACGCACTCCTGAGATCTAATTTGGTGAAGAAGCGCGCTCCATGCATTGATTCAATCACTGAAGGAATAAGGTGGAGAGGATAACTAAATCCTATCGTCTCCCTGTTCAGTGGTCGATAATCAATGCATGGGCGCAGACCTCCGTCCTTCTTCTTCACAAAGAAGAAACTCGAGGAGGCGGGTGAAGTGTAGGGACGTATATACCCCTGGCGCAGGGACTCGGTGACATATGTTTCCATAGCCACCGTTTCAGCCTGTGACAGGGGGTATATATGACTCCTGGGAGGTACAGCGTCTACCCGGAGGTTTATCACGCAATCCCCCGCCCGATGAGGTGGTAACTTAGTCGCCTGTGTTTTAGAGAATGCTTGCGCCAGATCGAGGTATTCAGGGGGAATGCGCACGGTGGAGGTACTGTCTGGACTTTCCACCGTGGTTGCACCAACGGAAACATCTAGACACCTACCCTGACACTCTCACGACCATCCCGTGAAAGCCCTCTGCGGCCATGAGAAGGTGGGGTTGTGGAGTGCTAGCCAAGGGATACCTAATACCACATGGAAAGCAGGAGATTCAATCGAAAAAATAACCTGCTCAAAATGAGTCTCCTGGGGGATCATGGTGACTGGTATCGTTACTTCCGTAACAAACCCGGACCCTATTGGTCGACTATCGAGTGCTCTGATGGGGAGTGGAATGGATAGGGGAACCAATGTTATGCCTTGACGGCGTGCGAATGCACTGTCCATAAAGTTCCCAGCTGCGCCTGAATCGACTAGCGCCTTACACTGGGGAACTACCATGAGATCGGGAAAGTGGATAGGTAGGGTACAGTGCACAACAGAGGGCTCTGAACAAGTGTGGGTGTTCGATACCTGGGGTGATGCGTGAGTGCCCTGCCTGCCGCCTCCCGGCCCAAAAGAACGTTGACTACGACGTGTAGTGTTTTGTCCCTTCGTGCCACCAGAGTGGCACTGTCGCTGTCCTCCTCCGCTCTCTCGGCCGGCGGCTCCACCCAGCTCCATCGGCTCAGGATCCGAGTCGTCCGGGGTGGAAACGGGCAGACACCGCCCAGGACGTCCTCTGGCTGCCAGCAGGTTGTCCAAACAAATGGCCATTTCCACCAGTTTGTTGAAGGACAACATAGTGTCTCGGCAGGCTAGCTCCCGTCGGACGTCCTCCGCAGATGGCACCGGAAATGGTCGATCAGGGCCCACTCGTTCCACCCGGACCCCGCTGCCAACGTCCGAAACTCCAACGCAAAATCCTGCGCGGTCCTCGTCCCCTGCCTCAGATGGACCAGTCGCTCACCCGCCTCTGATCGAAGACCGCCCAAAAGAGGCGAGCGAACTCCCTGTAGTCCTCAGACGCGGCTCCTCCTTCGTTCCACACCGCGTTAGCCCACTCCAGGGCTTTCCCACAGAGGTAGGAAACGAGGACGGACACCTTCTCCCGCTCCGATGGTTCCGGCCTGATGCTGGCGAAGTAAAGCTCCAATTGGAGGAGGAATCCCTGGTACGGCGCCGTCGTAACCATTAAACGCCCGTGGTCGGGATATCTGGATCCCTCCGGATGCTGCGGTGAAGGTGGCTAGATCCGGTTGTCCAGCTGGTCTTGACAGATAGGGTTCTCTCCTCTCCAGGGGTTGGACGACCTGAAGAACCCGATCCATCGGTTCCCCCAAGCTTGCCAGCATCGTGGAATGCTCCTGGACCCGTGCCACGACTCCAGGCATGCGCTCTTCTCCCGCTGACTCCATATTCGGGTGGGTGATTCTGTGATGAGGTGGTGTTGAAGGAGTCAGGCGCAGGAGGGTAAATCACAGAATAACAGGCTTTAATCCGCAAAATACAGGTTTACGCAGAAATGTGTCAAACATAATCAGGGCACAAAACAGGCGCACTGGAAAATACAAGGCACATGGGAAAATACTCCCGTCGATACAAAATACATGAGCTCCACCGAGCTTCACTAACCTCCATAATAAACAATCACCCACAAGGACAAGGGGGCAGAGGGAACACTTATACACAGACTAATTAAAGAGATGGAGAGAGATATAAATATATATATAGAGAGAGAGAGATAAAGAGATGGAGAGAGAGAGAGAGAGAGAGAGAGAGAAAGAGAGAGAGAGAGAGAGAGAGAGAGAGAGAGAGAGAGAAGAAGACTTCAATGTTTATTATCTTGCAAAGAACAATTGTATTTTTTTGCTCACAACCCAAGAGAGGAGGTTAGGGAGAGAGAAAGAGAGGGGGTTAGGGAGAGAGAAAGAGAGGGGGTTAGGGAGAGAGAAAGAGAGGGGGTTAGGGAGACAGAAAGAGAGGGGGTTAGGGAGAGAGAAAGAGAGGGGGTTAGGGAGAGAGAAATAGAGGGGGTTAGGGAGACAGAAAGAGAGGGGGTTAGGGAGAGAGAAAGAGAAAGAGAGGGGGTTAGGGAGACAGAAAGAGAGGGGGTTAGGGAGAGAGAAAGATAGGGGGTTAGGGAGAGAGAAAGAGAGGGGGTTAGGGAGAGAGAAAGAGAGGGGGTTAGGGAGAGAGAATGAGAGGGGTTAGGGAGACAGAAAGAGAGGGGGTTAGGGAGAGAGAAGAGAGGGGGTTAGGGAAAGAGAAAGAGAGGGGGTTAGGGAGAGAGAGAGAGGGGGGTTAGGGAGAGAAAAAGAGAGGGGTTAGGGAGAGAGAAAGAGGGGGGTTAGGGAGAGAGAAGAGAGGGGCTTAGGGAGAGAAAGAGAGGGGTAGGGAGAGAGAAAGAGAGGGGGTTAGGGAAAGAGAAAGAGAGGGGGTAGGGAGAGAGAAAGAGAGGGGGTTAGGGAGAGAAAAAGAGAGGGGTTAGGGAGAGAGAAGAGGGGGGGTTAGGGAGAGAGAAAAGAGAGGGCTTAGGGAGAGAGAGAGGGGTTAGGAGAGAGAAAGAAAGGGGGTTAGGGAGAGAGAAAGAGAGGGGGTTAGGGAGAGAGAAAGAGGGGGTTGGGAGAGATAAAGAGAGGGGGTTAGGGAGAGAGAAAGATAGGGGTTAGGGAGAGAGAAAGAGAGGGGTTAGGGAGAGAGAAAGAGAAAGAGAGGGGTTAGGGAGAGAGAAAGAGAGGGGTTAGGGAGAGAGAGAGGGGGGTTAGGGAGAGAGAAAGAGAGGGGGTTAGGGAGAGAGAAAAAGAGGGGGTTAGGGAGAGAGAAAGAGAGGGGTTAGGGAGACAGAAAGAGAGGGGGATTGGGAGAGAGAAAGAGAGGTGGTAGGGAGAGAGAAAGAGAAAGAGAAAGATAAAGAGGGTTTAGGGAGAGAAAGAGAGGGGGTTAGGAGAGAGAAAGAAAGAAAGAAAGAAAGAAAGGGGTTAGGGAGAGAGAAAGAGAGGGGGTTAGGGAGAGAGAAAAAGAGGGGGTTAGGAGAGAGAAAGAGAGGGGGTTAGGGAGAGAGAAAGAGAGGGGTTAGGGAGAGGAAGAAAGGGGAGAAAAAGAGGGGGTTAGGGAGAGAGAAAGAGAGGGGTTAGGGAGACAGAAGAGAGGGGGTTAGGGAGAGAAAGAGAGGGGTTAGGGAGAGAGAAAGAGAGGGGTTAGGGAGAGAGAAAGAGTGGGTTTAGGGGAGAGAGAAAGAAAGGGGTTAGGGAGAGAGAAAGAGAGGGGGTTAGGGAGAGAGAAAGAGAAAGAGAGGGTGTTGGGGAGAGAGAAAGAAAGAAAGAAAGGGGTTAGGAGAGAGAAAGAGAGGTGTTAGGGAGAGAGAAAGAGAGGGGTTAGGTGAGAGAAAGAGAAAGAGAAGGGGGTTAGGGAGAGAGAAAGTGAGGGGTTAGGGAGAGAGAAAGAGGGGTTAGGGAGAGAGAATGAGAGGGTTAGGAGAGAAAGAAAGGGGTTAGGAGAGAGAAAGAGAGGGGTTAGGGAGACAGAAAGAGAGGGGGTTAGGGAGAGAGAAAGAAAGAAAGGGGTTAGGGGGAGAGAAGAGAGGGGTTAGGGAGAGAAAGAGAAGCGTTAGGGAGAGAGAAAGAGAGGGGTAGGGAGAGAGGAAAGAGAGGGGGTATGGAGAGAGAAAGAGAGGGGGTTAGGAGAGAGAAAGAGAGGGGTTAGGTAGAGAGAAAGAGAGGGGTTAGGGAGAGAGAGAAGAGGAGTTAGGGAGAGAGAAAGAAAAGGGGTTAGGGAGAGAGAAAGAGAGGGGGTTAGGGAGAGAAGAGAGGGGTTAGGGAGACAGAAAGAGAGGGGGTTAGGGAGAGAGAAAGGAGGGGTTAGGGAGTGACAAAGAAAGGGGGTTAGGGAGAGAGAAGAGAGGGGGTTAGGGAGAGAGAAAGAGAGGGGGTTAGGGAGAGAGAAAGAGAGCGGTTAGGGAGAGAGAAAGAGAGGGGGTTAGGGAGAGAGAAAGAGAGGGGTTAGGGAGACAGAAAGAGAGGGTTAGGGAGAGAGAAAGAGGGGTTAGGGAGAGAGAAAGAGAGGGGCGTTAGGGAGGAGAGAAGGAGAGGGGTTAGGGAGAGAGAAAGAGGGTTAGGGGAGAGAAAGAGAGGGGTTAGGGAGAGAGAAAGAGAGTGGGTTAGGAGAGAGAAATAGAGGGGTTAGGAGAGAGAAGGAGAGGGGGTTAGGAGACAGAAAGGAGGGGGTTAGGGAGAGAGAAAGATAGGGGTTATGGAGAGAGAAAGAGAGGGGGTTAGGGAGAGAGAAAGAGAGGGTTAGGAGAGAGAAAGAGAGGGGGTTAGGGAGAGAGAAAGAGAGGGGTAGGAGAGAGAAAGTGAGAAGTGAAGAGAGAGGGAGAGAGTGCAGATAGAGAGAGAGTGCAGAGAGAGAGTGAGAGAGAGAGTGCAGAGAGAGGAGTGAGAGAGAGAGAGTTCAGAGAGAGTGCAGAGACAGGGAGAGTGAGAGAGAGTGCAGAGAGAGGAGTGAGAGAGAGCGAGAGAGTGCAGCGAGAGAGAGAGAGAGGAATGAGAGAGATAGGGAGAGTGTGCAGAGAGAGAGAGGAGTGAAAGAGATAAAGAGAGAGAGTGCAGGAGAGAGAGAGTGCAGAGAGAGAGTGTGAGAGAGAGAGTGTGAAGAGTGTGTGTGTGAGAGAGAGAGAGAGAGAGAGAGAGAGAGAGAGAGAGAGAGAGAGAGAGAGAGAGAGACAGAGCGAGAGAGAGAGAGAGAGTGCAGAGAGAGGAGTGTGAGAGAGAGAGAGAGAGAGAGAGAGAGAGAGTGAGTGTAATACAAGTATAAAGATGTGTGCAGTGCTCTGAGAATAGAATTGTGGGATGTGTTTGTGTGTGGCAGCGCCTGCATGTGTGTGTGTGTGAGAGAGAGAGGTAGAGTCTTCGGAGCGAAACACTAAGCTGACAGAACTGAGTTTAACCTTTATTGTGACCGCTTCTGTCTATTTCTATAACACCATCTAACAGCTTTAGCTTCTGACAAGTCTATTTCTATAACACCATCTAACAGCTTTAGCTTCTGACAGGCGTATTTCTACAAAATCTCTGTACAGGTCTACGGATGCATCCGAAATGGCACCCTATTCTCTATATAGTGCACTACTTTAGACGAGCGACCCATAAGGGAATGGGGTGCCATACAGACTGACTGTCACTGTATAGGAAGCATAAGACAGTCAGTGTATAGGAACCATAAGACAGTCAGTGTATAGGAAGCATAAGACAGTCACTGTATAGGAAGCATAAGACAGTCACTGTATAGGAAGCATAAGACAGTCAGTGTATAGGAACCATAAGACAGTCACTGTATAGGAAGCATAAGACAGTCACTGTATAGGAACCATAAGACAGTCACTGTATAGGAACCATAAGACAGTCACTGTATAGGAAGCATAAGACAGTCACTGTATAGGAACCATAAGACAGTCACTGTATAGGAACCATAAGACAGTCACTGTATAGGAAGCATAAGACAGTCACTGTATAGGAACCATAAGACAGTCACTGTATAGGAAGCATAAGACAGTCACTGTATAGGAACCATAAGACAGTCACTGTATAGGAAGCATAAGACAGTCACTGTATAGGAACCATAAGACAGTCACTGTATAGGAAGCATAAGACAGTCACTGTATAGGAACCATAAGACAGTCACTGTATAGGAAGCATAAGACAGTCACTGTATAGGAAGCATAAGACAGTCACTGTATAGGAAGCATAAGACAGTCAGTGTATAGGAACCATAAGACAGTCACTGTATAGGAACCATAAGACAGTCACTGTATAGGAAGCATAAGACAGTCACTGTATAGGAACCATAAGACAGTCATGTATAGAACCATAAGACAGTCAGTGTATAGGAAGCATAAGACAGTCACTGTATAGGAACCATAAGACAGTCACTGTATAGGAACCATAAGACAGTCACTGTATAGGAAGCATAAGACAGTCACTGTATAGGAACCATAAGACAGTCACTGTATAGGAAGCATAAGACAGTCACTGTATAGGAACCATAAGACAGTCAGTGTATAGGAAGCATAAGACAGTCACTGTATAGGAACCATAAGACAGTCACTGTATAGGAAGCATAAGACAGTCACTGTATAGGGAAGCATAAGACAGTCACTGTATAGGAAGCATAAGACAGTCACTGTATAGGAAGCATAAGACAGTCACTGTATAGGAAGCATAAGACAGTCACTGTATAGGAAGCATAAGACAGTCACTGTATAGGAAGCATAAGACAGTCACTGTATAGGAAGCATAAGACAGTCACTGTATAGGAAGCATAAGACAGTCACTGTATAGGAAGCATAAGACAGTCACTGTATAGGAAGCATAAGACAGTCACTGTATAGGAAGCATAAGACAGTCACTGTATAGGAACCATAAGACAGTCACTGTATAGGAAGCATAAGACAGTCACTGTATAGGAAGCATGAAGACAGTCAGTGTATAGGAAGCATAAGACAGTCACTGTATAGGAAGCATAAGACAGTCACTGTATAGGAAGCATAAGACATCAGTGTATAGGAAATACAAGACAGTCACTGTATAGGAGCATAAGACAGTCACTGTATAAGGAAGAATAAGCCGGTACAGTGTATAAAATGAAGCATAAGGACAGTCAGTGCTATAGGAACTACCTCAATAAGCAG
>NW_028164742.1:0-10000 GCF_964263955.1 Coregonus lavaretus
CCCAGGACTTTATATAGGGAATAGGGTGCCATTTCAGACTGGTACACACTGCACCACTACAGCTCTATAGTTGAGACTCTCAGCTCTCTGCTTCTCTCTCTACTGCCAGGGCCAGAGCCTGTCTCTCTGAGGTTAACTCTCAGCTCTCTGGTGCCAGGGCCAGGGCCTGTCTCTCTGAGGTTAACTCTCAGCTCTCTGGTGCCAGGGCCAGGGCCTGTCTCTCTGAGGTTAACTCTCAGCTCTCTGGTGCCAGGGCCAGGGCCTGTCTCTCTGAGGTTAACTCTCAGCTCTCTGGTGCCAGGGCCAGGGCCTGTCTCTCTGAGGTTAACTCTAGCTGTTGTCTGCAGGGAGCACAATGTTTGGTATTGACGGGAGATAATGGTGCTCCCTGTTGATTCTCCCCTTTCAGGGCCTGACAGAGAAGACTGGAGTTGAAAATACATTCTGTTCCTGACCAGTTGGAGAGAGGGTGGTATTCACTGCTTCTAGGCTAGCATCACATACTGTATACACACACACACACACACACACACACACACACACACACACACACACACACACACACACACACACACACACACACACACACACACACACACACACACACACACACACACACACACACACACACACACACACACACACACACACACACACACACACACACACACACACACACACACACACACACACACACACACACACACACACACACACACACACACACACACACACACACACACACACACACACACACACACACACACACACACACACACACCCACACACACACACATACACACCACATCTTGGAGGGAATAAGGAATGAAGACTTGTCTTCTTGTTGTGTTGAGAGCAGGTCTGGGGAATCAGATGAGAGGCCCCGTGTAGCTCAGTCGGTAGAGCATGGCGCTTGCAACGCCAAGGTTGTGGGTTTGTTTCCCACAGGGTGCCAGGGGGGCCAGTATGAAAATGTATGCACTCACTAACTGTAAGTTGCTTTGGATAAGAGTGTCTGCTAAATGACTAAAATCTAAATTGAGAGTGTGTCAGAGAATGGAGTTGTTTTCTGAACTGTCACAGTAGATCTTCCATCCCCGATTCAATTTAAAACATTCGACACAGCCTGTGTCCCAAATTACACCCTATTCCCTACATAGTGCTATACGTTTGATCAGAGCCCTATGTGCCCTGGTCAAAAGTAGTGCACTGTATAGGGAATAGGGTGCAGTTTGGGTCTCAACCTCTGATGAGTGTAGGAGTGAAGCGATAAATACTCATTAGTTGGCTGTTATGATCCTGACACTTCCAATCTGTTATCAGTTAACTTCTCCTATCACTGGAATTAGCTGTCAAATCTACCAATCTGTTATCAGTTAACTTCTCCTGTCACTGGAATTAGCTGTCATATCTTAATTTCACTACTCAGATGGTCATTAGATCCCTACTGCCTCAGAGGCTAGTTTCAGTGAGGTCATTGCATATACTGCCTCAGAAATTCTTCACAGTTAGGAAGAAAGTATACTTTCATTTTCACAGTATAACAGACAATTGGTCAAGGCAGTTTGAAAGTATGTGATTCAACAGTTTCCTAACAGTACATTGCAGACTGAATCAGAGGATCTCACGGGATAGTTTTAGTTTTCAGAGTAATGCAGACAGTTAGTGGAGGTGGATTCTAAGTATGCAATGCAGCAGATTCCTAACAGTATATGACTATTCAACATTGCCATTTCCCTACAGACAAATCTTAATTCCACATCAGTAGATGCATTCTGTCTGTACTGCTTCACAGGTTGTCACAGTATACATTCAGTTTCCCTAATTACAGAGAGTTAGTGAAGGTGGTTTCAGTATGTAGTGCAACAGATTCTAACAGTATATACAGTCTGTGACTATTGAAGCGTGGTAATTTCCTCCAAAGGGTAATTGTTCAACCAACCAGAAAGACTGACTGTAGATTGACCTTTCTATTCCTGGGAGATTAATCTTGCTGTGGCAATATTTGGTTTGCCTTTGTTTATTTGTTAACCTTGCCATTACAGATTAATCGAATCAGAGAGAGAGAGAGAGAGAGAGAGAATGAGAATGAGAATGAGAATGAGAATGAGAATGAGAATGAGAATGAGAAAGAGAGAGAGAGAGAGAGAGAGAGAGAGAGAGAGGGGGGGAGAGAGAGAGAGAGAGAGAGATAGATGGATGGATGGAGAGATAGATAGATGGAGAGATAGACAGATGGAGAGATAAAAAGAGAGAGAGATAGATAGATGGAGAGATAAAAAGAGAGAGAGAGAGATAGATAGATAGATGGAGAGATAAAAAGAGAGAAAGAGGGTGATATATATATATATATATAGAGAGAGAGATAGAGAAAGAGAGAGAGAGACAGAGAGAGAGAGAGAAAGAGAGAGAGAGAGAGAGAGAGAGAGAGAGAGAGAGAGAGAGAGAGAGAGAGAGAGAGAGAGAGAGAGAGAGAGAGAGAGAGGTGGTGACAGCATTCCCTCCCCCCTAGACAAAACCACAACAAAGCTCTGTCACACGCTGGGTCTGTACATAGTCAATGGTAGTCTTCGATAGGATTCTTACGGTAGGTACACCTATAGCTCATCTCTTTGCGGTAGTACTGTAGACTACTTTTTCAATTTACTTGAACAGAGCAATACTCAACCATGAGGCATCGAAGCCGAACAAACTGCATGCTATTAAGAAATGTAGGGGCGTGGATCAGAAAACCATTCAGTATCTGGTGTGACCACCATTTGCCTCATGCAGCGCATAGAGTTTATCAGGTTGTTGATTGTGGCCTGTGAAATGTTGTTCCACTGCTCTTCAATGGCTGTGTGAAGTTGCTGGATATTGGCAGGAACTGGAACACACTGCCGTACACGTCGATCCACAGCATCCCAAACATGCTCAATGGGTGACATGTCTGGCGGGTATGCAGGCCATAGAAGAACTGGGACATTTTCAGCTTCCAGGAATTGGTTACAGTGAGGGAAAAAAGTATTTGATCCCCTGCTGATTTTGTATGTTTGCTCACTGACAAAGAAATGATCAGCCTATAATTTTAATGGTAGGTTTATTTGAACAGTGAGAGACAGAATAACAACAAAAAAATCCAGAAAAACGCATGTCAAAAATGTTATAAATTGATTTACATTTTAATGAGGGTACTAAGTATTTGACCCCCTCTCAATCAGAAAGATTTCTGGCTCCCAGGTGTCTTTTATACAGGTAACGAGCTGAGATTAGGAGCACACTCTTAAAGGGATTGCTCCTAATCTCAGCTTGTTACCTGTATAAAAGACACTTGTCCACAGACGCAATCAATCAGATTCCAAACTCTCCACCATGGCCAAGACCAACGAGCTCTCCAAGGATGTCAGGGACAAGATTGTAGACCTACACAAGGCTGGAATGGGCTACAAGACCATCGCCAAGCAGCTTGGTGAGAAGGTGACAACAGTTGGTGCGATTATTCGCAAATGGAAGAAACACAAAATAATATCTCCCTCGGCCTGGGGCTCCATGCAAGATCCCACCTCGTGGAGTTGCAATGATCATGAGACGGTGAGGAATTAGCCCAGAACTACACGGGAGGATCTTGTCAATGATCTCAAGGTAGCTGGGACCATAGTCACCAAGAAAACAATTGGTAACACACTACGCTGTGAAGGACTGAAATCCTGCAGCGCCCGCAAGGTCCCCCTGCTCAAGAAAGCACATATACAGCCCGTCTGAAGTTTGCCAATGAACATCTGAATGATTCAGAGGAGAACTGGGTGAAAGTGTTGTGGTCAGATGAGACCAAAATCGAGCTCTTTGGAATCAACTCAACTCGCCGTGTTTGGAGGAGGAGGAATGCTGCCCATGACCCCAAGAACACCATCCCCACCGTCAAACATGGAGGTGGAAACATTATGCTTTGGGGGTGTTTTTCTGCTAAGGGAAAAGGACAACTTCACCGCATCAAAGGGACGATGGACGGGGCCATGTACCGTCAAATCTTGGGTGAGAACCTCCTTCCCTCAGCCAGGGCATTGAAAATGGGTCGCGGATGGGTATTCCAGTATGACAATGACCCAAAACACACGGCCAAGGCAACAAAGGAGTGTCTCAAGAAGAAGCACATTAAGGTCCTGGAGTGGCCTAGCCAATCTCCAGACCTTAATCCCATAGAAAATCTGTGGAGGGAGCTGAAGGTAATGTGTATTTTTTAATGAATTAGGAGATAGAACTGGGTTAATCACGAACATTGAGTTAGAATTGTTTGTTACTGGGCTAGGAATTTAATTGGGGCATTTCACTGTGTGTGTGGGGGAGTAGAGAGGAAATCTGCCCTAGGGTCAAATTGCTTGCTCTTACTTAAATCCATGGCTGTCTTATCTGATGAGAGACTGAAACTAGCTTGTGGCCTTTTGTCTCTCTCTTCAAACACAGTGAAGGGAGCGGCACCAGGGTTGAATGGAGTTTGGGCTAGACCTTTGTCTCCTTGGTATCTTCTTGATTGATTACAGCATGATGGGGTGAGGTTTGTGTATGTTTCAAGAATTTAGGGCCTTGTCATGTTTAAATTAAACATGAGTGTGTGTGCAAAACAGGGGAGCGAGTGATTGGTTGGAGTAATATGTGCATAATAAAAGTCGAGTTCAGCCGTCCTCAGGGACAAAGGAAGTGGGCGGGGAGTGATAAAGAGCGGGAAACTGAGGAGGGAGGGATTTGAACCTAGGGTGTAAGAAAGGAGACTATATAGGTAGGAGGCAGAGAGAGAGACAAGGCGAATCTGCAGATTGGCCTGACTTTGTTGACATTATAATAAAGTCATTCTTGATCCCACGAACACTCTGGAAGGACTGATTTGTAATGAAGTATAGTGGTTATTTTCCACAACAAAGGTTCTAGTTGCCAAACGTCAGGCTCGAAACCTTAATGACTTGGAGAAGATCTGCAAAGAGGAGTGGGACAAAATCCCTCCTGAGATGTGTGCAAACATGGTGGCCAACTACAAGAAACATCTGACCTCTGTGATTGCCAACAAGGGTTTAGCCACCAAGTACTAAGTAATGTTTTGCAGAGGGGTCAAATACTTATTTCCCTCATTAAAATGCAAATCAATGTATATCATTTTTGACATGCATTTTTCTGGATTTTTTTGTTGTTTTTCTGTCTCTCACTGTTCAAATAAACCTACCATTAAAATTATACACTGATCGTTTCTTTGTCAGTGGGCAAACGTACAAAATCAGCAGGGGATCAAATACTTTTTCCCTCACTGTACATATCCTTGCGACATGTGGCCGTGCGTTATCATGCTGAAACATGAGGTGATGGCGGTGGATGAATGGTACGACAATGTGCCTCAGGATCTTGTCACGGTATCTCTGTGCTTTCAAATTGCCATCGATAAAGTGCAATTGTGTTTGTTGTCTGTAGCTTATGCCTGCCCATACCATAACCCCACCGCCACCATGGGGCACTCTGTTCACCACGTTGACATCAGCTAAGCTCTCGCCCACACGACGCCATAAACGCAATCTGCCATCTGCCCGGTACAGTTGAAACCGGGATTAATCCGTGAAGAGCACACTTTTCCAGCGTGCCACTTCCCACTGAAGTCTTTTACGATGCTTAACTGCAGTCAGGTCAAGACCCTGGTGAGGACGACGAGCACGCAGATGAGCTTCCCTGAGACGGTTTCTGACAGTTTGTGCAGAAATTATTTGGTTGTGCAAACCCACAGTTTCATCAGCTGTCCGGGTGGCTGGTCTCAGATGATCCTGCAGTTGAAGAAGCCAGATGTGGAGGTCCTGGGCTGGCGTGGTTATACGTGGTCTGCGGTTGTGAGGCCGGTTGGACGTACTGCCAAATTCTCTAAAGCGATGTTTGAGGTGGCTTATGGTAAAGAAATGCACATTCAATTCTCTGGCAACAGCTCTGGTGGACATTCCTGCAGTCAGCATGCCAATTGCACGCTCCCTCATTGTGTTTTGTGACAAAACTGCACATTTTAGAGTGGCCTTTTATTGTCCCCAACACAAGGTGCACCTGTGTAATGATCATGCTGTTTAATCAGCTTCTTGATATGCCACACCTGTCAGGTGGATGGATTATCTTGGCAAAGGAGAAATGCTCACTAACAGAGATGTAAATAAATGTGTGCACAACATTTTTGAAAAATATGCTTTTTGTGCATATGGACATTTTCTGTGATATTTTATTTCAGCTCATGAAACATGGGACCAACAATATTTTAGGCGTGTCCTTAAAAACATGATCCAAATTGCTAATTTCAGGCAGCGCTGATAGGGGTATTTTAGACCAACCAAAAGCTGGTTTTAGCGATAATGCAGTTGGTTATGACATTAATTTTGACAGCGGAAACGCAGCATATCCAGCCGTGACGCACACTGCCCATATGCGCATGGAACAAGAGTAGCCTAATGTGCTTTTGGTGACTGTATACTTCGTATTTAGAAACATTGCATAGCCTCCCCTTCTCTCAATTCATTTTTCTTTGTCTGCCTAATGCAATTGAGAAGGAGTCAAGACTGTCGACAAGGGGTTTGGCTCATGAGACCACTTGGAAATAAATCTTAACTTTATTAAAAATATCAAGTTTGAGAGAAGTAAAACAGTGAGCTGACATTCTCTTTTTAAAAGGCAGGCCCACTTTATTTTAGCAATGCAGGTCCCGTTTTGGAGGTGTGTAAAACTCTGTCCATGATGTAGGCTATGTATGTGAATAAGGTGAACCTCGTATAGCAAATGGTCTGAATACTTATGTAAATAAGGTATTTCTGTTTTTATTTTTTTTAATAAATTTGCAAACATTTATAAAAACCTGTTTTTGCTTTGTCATTATGGGGTATTGTGTGTAGATTTATGAGGGGGAAAAATGAATTTCATCCATTTTAGAATAAGGCTGTAACGTAACAAAATGTGGAAAAGTCAAGGGGTCTGAATAAGTTCTGAATGCACTGTACACTATACTGTATATACAAAGTATGTGGACACCCCTTCAAATTAGTGGATTCTATTTCAGCCCCCGTTGCTGACAGGTGTATAAAATCGAGCACACAACCATGCAAACTCCATAGAAAACATTGGGAGTAGAATGGCCTTACTGAAGAGCTCAGTGACCGCATACTGCTGTGTAGAGAGTAAAAATCGTTTATCCTCGGTTGCAACACTCACTACCGAGTTCCAAACTGCGTCTGGAAGCAACGTCAGCACAAGAACTGTTCATCGGGAGCTTCATAAAATGGGTTTCCATGGCCGAGCAGCCGCACACAAGCCTAAGATCACCATGCGCAATGCCAAACGTCGGCTGGAGTGGTGTAAACCTCACCGCCATTCGATTCTGGGGCAGTGGAAACATGTTCTCTGGAGTGATGAGTCACGCTTCACCATCTGGCAGTCCGACGGACAAATCTTGGTTTGACGGATGTCAGGAGAACGCTACCTGGTGGAGGAGGAATAATCGTCTGGGGCTGTTTTCATGGTTCGGGCTAGGCCCCTTAGTGCCAGTAAAGGAAAATCTTAATGCAACAGCATACAATGACATTCTAGACGATTCCGTGCTTTCACCTTTCCTGTTTCAGCATGACAATGCCCCTGTGAACAAAGCGCGGTCCATACAGAAATGGTTTGTCGAGATCGGTGTGGAAGAACTTGACTGGCTTGCACAGAGCCCTGACCTCCACCCCATTGAACACCTTTGGGATGAATTGGAATGCAGACTGCGAGCCAGGCCTAATTGCCCAACATCAGTACTCGACCTCACTAATGCTCTTGTGGCTGAATGGAAGCAAGTCCCTGCAGCAATGTTCCAACATCTAGTGGAAAGAATTCCCAGAAAAGTGGAGGCTGTTATAGCAGCAGTGGTGGGGACCAACTCCATATTAATGCCCATGATTTTGGAATGAGATGTTCGACGAGCAGGTATCCACATACTTTTAGTCATGTAGTGTATTTCCATATTGAAGCCATGCAATTACTTAGAATGTGGGCTGCCAATGGGTTCAAGTTAACGTATTTAGCCAAGATAGGTCTACATGTTGTTATTTTGTTTCTTTAAGCTGTTTAACAAACTATAAACGGACTAACATTGGAATTGGAGTCCAAGGCAATACATAAAAGACCGTAAATACACAACTTGAAGCAACCACATATTTCGCCATGGCGCACGTGCTGATTGGCCAGTGAGGAGCCAAGCCTCGACACACCCAAAACCCTTTCGCGCCAACGCAAGTGTATCCATAATTATAATAGTGAAAATAGCAAACATATTTCTGACATATCCCTGAACCTACCGCCTGCACTTAGATTTAGCATTGCGTTAGGTTTATTAAAAATAGAGCCCAGAGACCCAGAAAACCTTAGCTTACGCCTTCACTATGGGGAAACACTAAAACAGTACAGAAATACACTACAAAGAAAGAAGGAACATCATGTCAGAAATAAGCTGTGATTGAAGAATCCATAGAATCCAACAACTTCTGGGAAAATTGGAACACACTAAACACACACAACAACACGAAGAGTTATCTATCCAAAATGGAGATGTACGGATAAACCACTTCTCCAACCTTTTCAGCCATAAAATCAAGAACCAAGAACTAAACAAATTTATTAAATATACAGACCACAAATTCAAATAGGCTATTCTTAAATTCTTCAACATTATCCTCAGCTCTGGCATCTTCCCTAATATTTGGAACCAAGGTCTGGTGGAGACAAATAATTATATCAAGGTATTGGCGAGGGCACTAGAACAGTCTGCAGCACCCGGCCTCACCCTACTAGGATCTGAAGTCAAATGTCTACTGTTTGCTGATGATCTGATGCTTCTGTCCCCAAACAAGGAGGGCCTACAGCAGCACCTAGATCTTCTGTACAGATTCTGTCAGACTTGGGCCCTGATAGTGAATCTCAGTAAGACAAAAATAATGGTGTTCTATAAAAGGTCAAGTTGCCAGGACAACAAATACAAATTCCATCTAGACACCGTTGCCCTAGAGCACACAAAAAACTATACATACCTCGGCCTAAACATCAGCGCCAAAGGTAACTTCCGCAAAGCTGTGAACGATCTGAGAGACAAGGCAAGAAGGGCCTTCTATGCCATCAAAAGGAACATAAAACTCAACATCCCAATTAGGATCTGGCCAAAAATACTTGAATCAGTTATAGAACCCATTGCCCTTTATGGTTGTGTACATACGTAGCTGATAATATAACACTTGAAATGTCTCTATCTTTTTTAAACCTTTTTGAGTGCAATATTTACTGTTAATTTCTAATAGTTTTTTGTTGATTTTGTTAAATTAGTTTCTTCTCACTTTTGTTGATTTTTTATTTCACTTGTTATTGCAATGTAAACATACAGTATGTTTCCCATGCCAATAAAGCCACTTTGACTTGAAAGAGAGAGAGAGAGTGTGAGAGAGAGTTGCAGGTAGCTTAGTGGTTAAGAGCGTTGTGCCAGTAACCGAAAGGTCGCTGGTTCTAATCCCCGAGCCGACAAGGTGAAAAATCTGTCGATGTGCCCTTGAGCAAGGCACTTAACCCTAATTGCTCCTGTAAGTCGCTCTGGATAAGAGCGTCTGCTAAATGACCAATTTATTTTAGAGAGAGAAAGAAAGAAAGCAGGAAGAAAGAAACGGGGGGAGAGTGAGAGGGAAAAAGAGATAGGGTGGCCTTATTGTGATCTCATGAGGTCCATGACATACTGCCGGGGAGCAATCGCTATCATGCTGAAATCACATCTCATCTGACGGCCCCAAATCTAATAAAGCTTGTGTTTCCTGACAGATTCAGAGCAGAGAGAGTCTATAGCACATGCACACACACACAAGTTATATGTACTGTAATGGTTGTTGTTCAAATGATTAAGAAGCAAAATATCCAGATTTATATATTTGCAAAGTGGTTCAACTTAAACTTGTAAAATAGTTTTCTGTTTGTTTTATGGTTGTGTCAGCCACATAAACACAATATA
>NW_028164742.1:15000-25712 GCF_964263955.1 Coregonus lavaretus
GTGGGCCTCGTTTGAGAGGTGTGGGGGAACGTGGTAGAGGACAAGGCCACGGACCAAGACAGCGGCAGCAACAGCAAAGAGTGTCCAATGAAATCCGAGCAAGCATGGTTTCAGGCCCATGCACAATTTACCACCCTGTATTTACCTCCATACTCTCCTTTCCTTAACCCGATTGAGGAATTTTTATCCACATGGAGATGGAAGGTTTATGATAGGCGCCCTCATGAACAAGTCACTTTTCTCCAGGCCATGGATGACACATGCAATGACATCACGGCAGACCAGTGTCAGGCCTGGATTCGCCATGCCCGAAGGTTTTTTCCAAGATGTTTGGCTAATGAAAACATCAATTGTGATGTAGATGAGATCCTGTGGCCAAATCCACAAGACAGAGTTTATGAAAATGTAGAAGTACAGTAATCACTCCTATGTTTTGCTTTTTACAGTACAAGCAAGCAAGTTGAGGAACACTGCATTTGATGTTTTACAGTACTGTATCGTTTTTCATCAACATATTTCAGATTTTGTTCAATGATTCCACTGTGTCTGTAGTATTCTCTCTACTACAGCAGTACTTTTACAGGGATGTATTTACATGTAGTACCATAATGAAACATGTATCACCTATTTTGTACTACAATATCTAATGATTGTACGAACAATGACACAGTGAAACTATCGGTTGCTTGTGTGTGGGTGATCTAAATTAACGTTTCATTGGTATTTCACAATAAATTTGTTTTTTGAACCAATGATTGTGCAAGTGCAATATTTCTTTAAAGATATGAATGCACAATGCAATGTTTTGAACATTGGACAGCCTGTTTTACAAGTGATGACCGTTTTGAGTTTTGTGTCTAGAGTTTTGAAAAATTACGTCAAGGTTCTGAAATTAGTGCCAAAGTGATTGTAAAAAACTGTAAATAGCTATTAGCTAATATATTAGTTCAGTAACATAACAGTGTTAGGGAAGCATACAGTAATATTAATATCTAATGTACCAGTGCATCCCTTTTGGTTTAACTGATCTGAAGGATTGTAATAATAATAATAATAATAATAATGCATGCAGTTTCCCGTGTGTATCAAGAATGGTCCATCACCTAAAGGACATCCAACCAACTGTGGGAAGTATTGGAGTCAACATGGGCCAGCATCCCTGCGGAACGCTTTAGACACCTTGCAGAGTCCATACCCCGACGAATTTAGGCTGTTCTGAGGGCAAAAGGGGGTGCAACTCAATATTAGGAAGGTGTTCCTAATTCTTTGTAAACTCAGTTTATATAAAACACAGGAAAATAAAGTTTTTGGCTGCACTGATAGCTCATCTCTTGGTGTCTGACTGGCTCATTACCAATGGTTCAGCTTAAACGTGTTGTTGCCGCTCCTGGTCAGGGAGTAAAGGTTGCCGAATGCTATGTTCTCTGCATGTGGTAGCTAATGAGGATAGATGCCAGTGTGTGTGTGTGTGTGTGTGTGTGTGTGTGTGTGTGTGTGTGTGTGTGTGTGTGTGTGTATGTGTGTGTGTGTGTGTGTGTGTGTGTGTGTGTGTGTGTGTGTGTGTGTGTGTGTGTGTGTGTGTGTGTGTGTGTGTGTGTGTGTGTGTGTCTGCGTGTGCATGTGAGAAGGTAGAGAAAGAGAGTACAGAACATATTACAGATTGCCCTAAGGTATTGATTTGCGGATGGTTGGTGGTGTATGAGCGGGAGTGGACCAGCCTGCAGAAGACTTTGGCATTCACAGTGTGTTATGAGTATGTGCTGTGTGTTCATAACTGTATATGCAGAAAGGAATGGATCAGACTGCAGTACCCTGTACCAGCTACATTATAAAGGGATGGATCAGACTACAGTACCCTGTTCCAGCTACATGATAAAGGGATGGATCAGACTACAGTACCCTGTACCAGCTACATGATAAAGGGATGGATCAGACTACAGTACCCTGTACCAGCTACATGATAAAGGGATGGATCAGACTACAGTACATTGTACCAGCTACATGATAAAGGATGGATCAGACTACAGTACCCTGTACCAGCTACATGATAAAGGATGGATCAGACTACAGTACCCTGTACCAGCTACATGATAAAGGGATGGATCAGACTACAGTACCCTGTACCAGCTACATGATAAAGGATGGATCAGACTACAGTACCCTGTACCAGCTACATGATAAAGGGATGGATCAGACTACAGTACCCTGTACCAGCTACATGATAAAGGATGGATCAGACTACAGTACCCTGTACCAGCTACATGATAAAGGATGGATCAGACTACAGTACCCTGTACCAGCTACATGGTTTAACAAAATGTTAGCATCTTAACATCTCTCTCTACCTCCTCTTTCCATTCATCCCCTCTCTCTACCCCTTCATCTCCTCTTCAGCCCCCCCCACTCTCTCTCTCTCTCTCTCTCTCTCTCACTCTCTCTCTCTCTCTCTCGCTCTCGCTCATAACCCCACCACCTCTGAATCACTCATTGTGTTATTGTAGCTCGTATAAAAATACTATCTGAGGCGTATAATGGCTTTTAAAAGGATGAATGTGTCCTTGCAAAATTAGCCTCTGTCTATGGCCTCTGCTGTTTCCATGTGTGGTCGAAGTGTAGTTCTACTTCAGGGTGCTACTAAAGCCTACATAATGTACTACCTCCTGGTGTGTGTGTTTGTTTGTGTGTGTGTGTGTGTGTGTGTGTGTCTGCGTGTGCATGTGAGTGGGTAGAGAAAGAGAGTACAGAACATATTACAGATTGCCCTAAGGTATTGATTTGCGGATGGTTGGTGGTGTATGAGCGGGAGTGGACCAGCCTGCAGAAGACTTTGGCATTCACAGTGTGTTATGAGTATGTGCTGTGTGTTCATAACTGTATATGCAGAAAGGAATGGATCAGACTACAGTACCCTGTACCAGCTACATGATAAAGGGATGGATCAGACTACAGTACCCTGTACCAGCTACATGATAAAGGGATGGATCAGACTACAGTACCCTGTACCAGCTACATGATAAAGGGATGGATCAGACTACAGTACCCTGTACCAGCTACATGATAAAGTGTGATACTCTGGCTCCATGGACTTTGATTATTTGAGCCAGGGTTGTTCATTTTCATTGTTTGGGTGTATTTCTATGTTGGGTTTTGGGTGATTTTCTATGGTTGCATTTCTGTCACGTTTATTTCTAGGATTAGTCATATGACTCCCAATCGGAGGTAACGAGTGTCAGCTGTCGGCTCGTTATCTCTGATTGGGAGCCATATTTAAACTGTGTGGTTTCTCCTTGGTTGGTGGGTTTTTGTTCCATGTTTCTGTCAGTGTTACAGAGGACTTCACTATCGTCATTTGTTGTTTTTCGTGGTTGCTTTATTAAATAAAAGTCATCATGTTCACTCCACGCGCTGCGTATTGGTCCGTTTCTTCAGACGATCGTGACAGAAAAACCCACCATCAAAGGACCAAGCAGCGTGTCAAGCGGCAACAGGACCCAGCTCCAAAGGCTTCCTGGACATGGGAGGAGATTTTGGACGGAAAGGGGTCCTGGACTTGGGAGGAGATCCTGGATGGGATGGATCGCCGTCCATGGAGCGAAACGGTGGAGAGGCGACGGCGAGAGGAGCAACGGCGTCAGCAGGGCCATCATCGTTGGAAGGACGAGAGGCAACCCCAAAAAGTTTTTTGGGGGGGGCACATGGCTTGGACGACGGGGCTAACGGAGGCAGAGAAGGGGCGAATTCAAGAGGCAACCAGGTTACGGGGGTCCAAAGTAGGGAAAGGAGATGTAGAGGCACGGCGTGAGAGACTGAGGTGTGTATCCAGTCCGGTCCGGCCCGTTCCAGTTCCCGGGGTAGAGCCAGTGGTGTGTGCCTCCAGTACGGTCCGGCCTGTTACGACCCCTCGCACCAAGGATACGGTGCGCTTCGCCAGCCCGGCCCGGCCTGTTCCGGCCACTCGCACCAGGGATACGGTGCGCTTCGCCAGCCCAGCCCGGCCTGTTCCGGCCACTCGCACCAGGGATACGGTGCGCTTCGCCAGCCCAGCCCGGCCTGTTCCGGCCACTCGCACCAGGGATACGGTGCGCTTCGCCAGCCCGGCCCGGCCTGTTCCGGCCACTCGCACCAGGGATACGGTGCGCGTCGCCAGCCCTTTCCCACCAGTGCCTACACCACGCCCCAAGCCTCCTGTGTGTCTCCCGAGTCCTGTGCGTCCTGTTGCTGCTCTCCGCACTAGGCTTACAGTACATTGTACAGTACAGTACACAGTACCCTGCACCAGCTACATGATAAAGGGATGGATCAGACTATAGTACCCTGTACCAGCTACATGATAAAGGGATGGATCAGACTACAGTACCCTGTACCAGCTACATGATAAAGGGATGGATCAGACTACAGTACCTTGTACCAGCTACATGATAAAGGGATGGATCAGACTACAGTATGGATGACCAGCATGAATGCCTGCTACCTGTACTAGAGTTCTGCTACCCGACCCGAGCCTGACGGACTCCAACATCATACATCGGGTTAGGGCCGGGTAGGGCCTGTTTTTTTAAAATCAGTAACTAGGGTACGGGCAGGGCTCGGGCATCACTAAATTGATCACTAACATTTTGAAGCTGAGCCAATTGAGCGTGCTCTGCTGCGCAGTACAGCCATATCTGACTAAGATCATAACATGGTGTCAGAAGTGCTTCAACCTCGTCAAAAAATAAGACAGGAGAGATTATTTCACAGAAAATAATAATGTTCCCTGAATTTTTGTCGGAGTTTAGAGTGATGAAAAGTAGCTAACAGCTAACCGCTCTCTCATGTGCTATGGACACAGCCGGCTCTAGCCTTTTGGAGGCCCTAAGCCAGATTTGCCATGATTTATACTATGTTATTGAGATCTGAGTGAGAGTGACTAACAAAATCAATGGGGGCCCCCCTTTTTGAACTTGCACCTTGTGTATTCTACTATTCTAACTCTCAACAGTAAGTTGAGACCCCGACTGAGTTCCTAAACTGAGTCGGGATCCCCCTAGAGACCTGTCGTTTATGCCTGGAGCCGGTCCTAGCTATGGTTACTCACAGAGTCAGAACGCATGCAGAGCGAGTGACGGCTAATGGATTTACTAACAGAGGAAGTTATTTCTGATTTGGGGTTTCGGGCAGGGCCTTAAATTTGGCAGAAGCAATCGGACCTGGGCAGGGTATGGCCTGAACGTCGCGGGCATGGGTAGGGTAGGGCCTGAACGTCGTGGGCATGGGTAGGGTAGGGCCTGAACGTCGCGGGCATGGGTAGGGTAGGGCCTGAACGTCACAGGCATGGGTAGGGTAGGGCCTGAACGTCGCGGGCATGGGTAGGGTAGGGCCTGAACATGGGTAGGGTAGGGCCTGTACATGGGTAGGATAGGGCCTGAACATGGGTATAGTAGGGCCTGAACATGGGTAGGGCTCTAGCCTGCAGTAGGCCAATAGACATCGCATTAATCAATTGCTACTATTTGTTTGGTTGAACACATACAATATGATATTCTGGTGATATATCTGTATTTCTACATCATTACAACGTAAGTATGTCTATAGTAATTCTGTTAAGGGTCAAGTGCATCTAGTAGAATCATTCAAGTAAAGGAGTGGCATGATCAACTCTGATGTCTTAGTATAGAGAGAGAGAGAGAGAGAGAGAGAGAGAGAGAGAGAGAGAGAGAGAGAGAGAAAGAGAGAGAGAGAAAGAGAGAGAGAGAGAGAGAGAGAGAGAGAGAGAGAGAGAGAGAGAGAGAGAGAGACTATGACATCATGCATGGTCAGGCTGATTTCAGGTTGCAGGATCAACGGGCATCTCAGAGTGTGATATCTCCTACTAATCAACATGCTCCAGTCAGTAACACTCCAGGCCTCGTCACACACACGAATGTTTGCATGAACACACATACACATCCCTTGTCTGTCTCCACATAGTTTACCAATTCTACCTATTGCTTTTAATTTCACTTATCTAACTGGAACATGCACGCACACACACACACACACACACACACACACACACAGAGAGAGAAAGAGAGAAAATCACCACAGATCCTCCCCCTCTCTCCCCCTCTCCCATTCTCCCCCTCTCCCCTTCTCCCCCTCTCCCTTTCTCCCCCTCTCCCCTTCTCCCCCTCCCCCTCTCCCCCTCTCCATTTCTCCCCCCTCCCCCTCTCCCTCTCCCCCTCTCCCCCTCTCCCCCTCTCCATTTCTCCCCCCTCCCCCTCTCCCTCTCACCCCCTCTCCATTTCTCCCCCCTCCCCCTCTCCCTCTCCCTCTCCCCCTCTCCCCCTCTCCCCCTCCTTTTCTCCCCCTCTCCCCCTCTCCCCCTCCCCCCCTATATACAGTGGGGAGAACAAGTATTTGATACACTGCCGATTTTGCAGGTTTTCCTACTTACAAAGCATGTAGAGGTCTGTAATTTTTATCATAGGTACACTTCAACTGTGAGAGACGGAATCTAAAACAAAATTCCAGAAAATCACATTCTATGATTTTTAAATAATTAATTTGCATTTTATTGCATGACATAAGTATTTGATCACCTACCAACCAGTAAGAATTCCGGCTCTCACAGACCTGTTAGTTTTTCTTTAAGAAGCCCTCCTGTTCTCCACTCATTACCTGTATTAACTGCACCTGTTTGAACTTGTTACCTGTATAAAAGACACCTGTCCACACACTCAATCAAACAGACTCCAACCTCTCCACAATGGCCAAGACCAGAGAGCTGTGTAAGGACATCAGGGATAAAATTGTAGACCTGCACAAGGCTGGGATGGGCTACAGGACAATAGGCAAGCAGCTTGGTGAGAAGGCAACAACTGTTGGCGCAATTATTAGAAAATGGAAGAAGTTCAAGATGACGGTCAATCACCCTCGGTCTGGGGCTCCATGCAAGATCTCACCTCGTGGGGCATCAATGATCATGAGGAAGGTGAGGGATCAGCACAGAACTACACGGCAGGACCTGATCAATGACCTGAAGAGAGCTGGGACCACAGTCTCAAAGAAAACCATTAGTAACACACTACGCCGTCATGGATTAAAATCCTGCAGCGCACGCAAGGTCCCCCTGCTCAAGCCAGCACATGTCCAGGCCCGTCTAAAGTTTGCCAATGACCATCTGGATGATCCAGAGGAGGAATGGGAGAAGGTCATGTGGTCTGATGAGACAAAAATAGAGCTTTTTGGTCTAAACTCCACTCGCCGTGTTTGGAGGAAGAAGAAGGATGAGTACAACCCCAAGAACACCATCCCAACCGTGAAGCATGGAGGTGGAAACATCATTCTTTGGGGATGCTTTTCTGCAAAGGGGACAGGACGACTGCACCGTATTGAGGGGAGGATGGATGGGGCCATGTATTGCGAGATCTTGGCCAACAACCTCCTTCCCTCAGTAAGAGCATTGAAGATGGGTCATGGCTGGTTCTTCCAGCATGACAACGACCCGAAAATCACAGCCAGGGCAACTAAGGAGTGGCTCCGTAAGAAGCATCTCAAGGTCCTGCAGTGGCCTAGCCAGTCTCCAGACCTGAACCCAATAGAAAATCTTTGGAGGAAGCTGAAAGTCCGTATTGCCCAGCGACAGCCCCGAAACCTGAAGGATCTGGAGAAGGTCTGTATGGAGGAGTGGGCCAAAATCCCTGCTGCAGTGTGTGCAAACCTGGTCAAGACCTACAGGAAACGTATGATCTCTGTAATTGGTTTCTGTACCAAATATTAAGTTCTGCTTTTCTGATGTATCAAATACTTATGTCATGCAATAAAATGCTAATTAATTACTTAAAAATCATAGAATGTGATTTTCTGGATTTTTGTTTTAGATTCCGTCTCTCACAGTTGAAGTGTACCTATGATAAAAATTACAGACCTCTACATGCTTTGTAAGTAGGAAAACCTGCAAAATCGGCAGTGTATCAAATACTTGTTCTCCCCACTGTATATATTGCTGCTGTGATGGCACACTGTAGTTTTTCACCCAGTAGATAAGGGAGTTTATCAAAATTGGGTTTGTTTTCGAATTCTTTGTGGATCTCTGTAATCTGAGGGAAATATGTGTCTCTAATATGGTCATACATTTGGCAGGAGGTTAGGACGTGCAGCTTAGTTTCCACCTCATTTTGTGTGCAGTGTGCAGCTTTGTGGAAGTTACCTGTGGCGCTGATGTTTAGGCCGAGGTATGTACAGTTTTTTGTGTGCTCTAGGGCAACGGTGTCTAGATGGAATTTGTATTTGTGGTCCTGGCAACTGGACCTTTTTTGGAACACCATTATTTTTGTCTTACTGAGATCTACTGTCAGGGCCCAGGTCTGACAGAATCTATGCAGAAGATCTAGGTGCTGCTGTAGGCCCTCCTTGGTCGGTGACAGAAGCACCAGATCATCAGCAAACAGTAGACATTTGACTTCAGATTCTAGTAGGGTGAGGCCGGGTGCTGCAGACTGTTCTAGTGCCCTCACCAATTGAAGAAGGTGGCGCTTAAACTGCATCCCTGTCTCACCCCACGACCCTGTGGAAAGAAATGTGTGTGTTTTTTGCCACTTTTAACCGCACACTTGTTGTTTGTGTACATGGATTTTATAATGTCGTATGTTTTTCCCCCATCCCCAATTTCCATCAATTTGTATAGCAGAGTCAAAAGCTTTTTTGAAATCAACAAACCATGAGAAGACTTTGTTTTGGTTTGTTTGTTTGTCAATTAGGATGTGCAGGGTGAATACGTGGTCTGTCGTACGGTAATTTGGTAAAAAGCCAATTTGACATTTGCTCAGTACATTGTTTTCACTGAGGAAATGAACTAGTCTGCTGTTAATGATAAAGCAGAGGATTTTCCCAAGGTTGTTGTTGACACATATTCCACAGTAGTTATTGGGGTCAAATTTGTCTCCACTTTTGAGGATTGGGGTGATCAGTCCTTGGTTCCAAATATTGGGGAAGATGCCAGAACTAAGGATGATGTTAAAGAGTTTAAGTATAGCCAATTGGGATTTGTGGTCTGTATAATTTATCATTTTATTGAGGATACCATCAACACCACAGGCCTTTTCGGGTTGGAGGGTTTGTATTTTGTCCTGTAGTTCATTTAATGTAATTGGAGAATCCAGTGGGTTCTGTTAGTCTTTCATAGTTGATTCTAAGATTTGCATTTGATCATGTATATTTTTTTGCTGTTTGTTCTTTGTTATAGGGCCAAAAAGATTGGAGAAGTGGTTTACCCATACATCTCCATTTTGGATAGATAGCGCTTCGTGTTGTTGTTTGTTTAGTGTTTTCCAATTTTCCCAGAAGTGGTTAGAGTCTATGGATTCTTCAATTACATTGAGCTGATTTCTGACATGCTGTTCCTTCTTTTTCCGTAGTGTATTTCTGTATTGTTTTAGTGATTCCCCATAGTGAAGACGTAGGCCCAGGTTTTCTGGGTCTCTATATTTTTGGTTGGATAGGTTTGTCAATTTCTTTCTTACGTTTTTGCATTCTTCATCAAACCATTTGTCACTGTTGTTACTTTTCTTCGGTTTTCTGTTAGAGATTTTTAGATTTGATAGGGAAGCTGAGAGGTCAAATATACTGTTTAGGTTTTCTACTGCCAAGTTTACACCTTAACTATTACAGTGGAACGTTTTGTCCAGGAAGTTGTCTAAAAGGGATTGAATTTGTTGTTGCCTCATAGTTTTTTGGTAGATTTCGACACTACTTTCCTTCCATCTATAGCATTTCTTAATATTATTCAGTTCCTTTGGCTTTGATGGCTCGTGATTTTGTGTGGTCTGATAGGGTTGTCAGTGGGCTACAGTAATACTGCCAAGAGATGAGCTATAGGTGTACCTACCATAGGAGTCCACTCGAAGACTACTATTGACTATTTACATACCTAGTGTGCGACAGAGCTGCAAGAGTTGTGACCCGTTTTTGTTGGTTATGTTGTCGTAGTTCTGCCTAGGAAGGCATATGGGGGAGGGAATGCTGTCACCTCCTGGTAGGTGTTTGTCCCCCTGTGTGCTGAGGGTGTCAGGTTCTTGTCCAGTTCTGGCATTTAGTGTTTGGTGTTGCCCTGCACCAATACTGTTCCATATTTATAGAGATTTATATTAGATGACTCAGAGTCCTCGTTGTCCAGTATCCTGAGTTTCCACCCATCGCTAACACCCCCCCCCCCCCCCCCCCCCCCCCCCCCCCATAGCACTGTGCCATGTGTGGAAAATAAGGTTGCTTATGTTCCCATTATTATAAAAGTCAGCAAAACGTGTCTCCTGATTTCCCATAAGGAGTTTAATTTTGTAGTCTTTTCGTGTCTTATCAATCTTTACATTCAGAGGGTACTGTATTTTAATGACCTCTGAACAGCGGGAGGGTGCTTCTAAGGCCTCTCCATTTGGTTGGGGTGGACTGTGCAACTCTCCTGCCATTGTTGGGCTCAAGGGCTATGACACCTCTCACTTCACATGTCAGTGCTAATTGAAATTGTATCTCTTTGTACTAGCAAGCTTGGTAGCTTCATACTAAACATTACTCACTCATGGTGTTGGATGGTGTTTTCAGGTTTCTGTTTGACTCTCCTGACCCCTCTCAGCCCGCAGTTGTGCCCTGGACACCATATGTGTATTGCTTGCCCCCCATCTATCCTCAGAGTTCGTACTGCTTGGTGACCTAAACTGGGATATGCTTAACACCCCGGCCGTCCTACAATCTAAACT
>NW_028164741.1:0-1000 GCF_964263955.1 Coregonus lavaretus
AAGGGGCGGGACCAGAGAAGAAGATGGGGCCCATCAAGGCCAGGAAGCCAGAGGTGGCCTTGTCAATCAACGTGGGGGTGTTCAGATAGCCCCCCCTTACACACACACAAACACATACAGTACACATGCACACACACACACAGACTTTCTCACTGTGGCGTCGCTCAACATAATGAGCAATCTTCTGGACATCTGTTTGTGTGCCAACATTTTTGGATAATGTGTTCACACAGCATGACCCCCATAGATCTGCTATCTACTGCTATTGTAGGTCTGGTGGTGGGATGACTTACTGGTTCACTATACAGACCTCTGTGTACTCAGTGTTACAAGCTGCTGTCTCTGACTCTCCTTCCATCTCTGTCACTGTACCTCTGGATCCCTTCTCCCCTCTAGATGAGATCCAATAGGAACAAGTATTTCCACTCATAGTACTGGGTGTATTACATATATATATATATATATATAGTGGTATGCATTTACAGTATCTGCTGACTAGTTTGCATTGGTACACACTACAGAGGTGTGTGTGTATATATATGAACCAGTATATTATAGGTAATATATATACCTATATTTCTAATAAGAGTCAGTTATATCCATGCCTTAACATGGACGAGCCACAATTCAGCTCAGTCCAGAATAGTCCTCCCTACCTCATTTCTCTCTAGCTCTACCTCTCTGTTCCTCCCTCTCTCTCTACCTCTCTGTTCCTCCCTCTCTCTCTACCTCTCTGTTCCTCCCTCTCTATCTCTACCTCTCTGTTCCTCCCTCTCTCTCTACCTCTCTGTTCCTCCCTCTCTCTCTACCTCTCTGTTCCTCCCTCTCAATCTCTACCTCTCTGTTCCTCCCTCTTTCTCTACCTCTCTGTTCCTCCCTCTCAATCTCTACCTCTCTGTTCCTCCCTCTCTCTCTACCTCTCTGTTCCTCCCTCTCTATCTCTACCTCTCTGTTCCTCCCTCTCTCTCTACCTCTCTGTTCCTCCCTCTCTCTCTACCTC
>NW_028164740.1:0-33495 GCF_964263955.1 Coregonus lavaretus
TTCCTCGTCTCTTCTCCTTACACAATGCAAAGCTTTGGATTGATTTGACAGAACGGCAAAAGGAGAGACTGGGGGGCAAATGGAAGAACAAAAACCGAACCAGTCATTTCACCTGGCTATAAAGAGAAGAGACTTGGAGAGAAAGCCATTTGGACAAAGATTCATCTAGGGGTTTTCTGGTCAAATAAAGGCACAGTATAGTATGCTGCATGTATGCTGACATTATATAATGTCTCATGCACACTAGCATCACTACATCAGGTTCTATATGATAGTGGAAAAATAGTATTAGTCTCCAGCTGTAAATTATAATAGCCTCTGCCTCTAGCCTCAGTTAAGATGTGCTCAGCCTCTGTGGCTGTATCTGTCCCTCCAGCACCTAGCCTCACTCTGGCCCTCTCTAGCCCATATCTCATGCCTCTGTGTCATACTTGTCACTGTCACGTTTGTTATGCTGTGTGTGTGCGTTCGTGCGTGTGTGTGTGTGTGTGTGTGTGTGTGTGTGTGTGTGTGTGTGTGTGTGTGTGCGTGCGTGCGTGCGTGCGTGCTGTGCGTGCGTGCGTGCGTGCGTGCGTGCGTGCGTGCGTGCGTGCGTGTGTGTGTGTGTGTGCGTGCGTGCGTGCGTGCGTGTGTGTGTGTGTGTGTGTGTGTGTGTGTGTGTGTGTGTACTGCAGGTGGAGGCAGGTGTCTGCACAGAGAGCAGGTTGGTCTGGTAGCAGCAGGAGCATGTGACTAAGAACACCAGCATGAAAAATCCATCCATCAACAATGCTCTCTCTCTCTATTTTTCTCTTTCTCGTTATTTCTCTCTCTCTTGCTCTCCCTCTTTGTCTCTCTCCTTCTCTTCTCCGCACTCCACACCCGGCTCCCAAAAATAGCATTGCTCCACCCCCCCACCCCCCCAAACACACGTACACGACACACACATACTCAAACACACGCACGTATACATACACACACATACACACACACACATTTACACACTGAAATACACACATACAGTACCAGCCTGCCATCAAAAATAAATAATTTAGCAGAACGCTAGAACGCAAGACTGAGAGATGGAGAGAGAGGGAAGGGGGTAGTGAAAGGGAAGGGAACAGACAGAAAGAGAGAGAGAGAGAGAGAGAGAGAGAGAGAGAGAGAGAGAGAGAGAGAGAGAGAGAGAGAGAGAGAGAGAGAGAGAGAGAGAGAGAGAGAGAGAGAGAGAGAGAGAGAGTAGCATTACCTACATAAACACGACATACACTGAGTGTACAAAACATTAAGAACACCTTCCTAATATTGAGTTGCACCCCCTTTTGCCCTCAGAACAGCCTTAATTCATCAGAGCATGGACTCCACAAGGTGTCAAAAGCGTTGCACAGGGATTCTGACCCATGTTGACTCCAATGCTTCCCACAGTTGTGTCAAGTTGGCTGGATGTCCTTTGGGTGGTGGACCATTCTTGATACACACAGGAAACTGTTGAGCGTGAAAAACCCAGCAGCAATGCAGTTTGTGACACACTCAAACCGGTGCGCCTGGCCCTTACTACCATACCCCATTCAAAGCCACTTACATGTTTTGTCTTGCCCATTCACACTCTGAGTAGCACACATACACAATCCATGTCTCAATTGGCTTAAGAATCCTTCTTTAACCTGTCTCCTCCCCTTCATCTACACTGATTGTAGTGGATTTAACAAGTGACATCAATAAGGGATCATAGCTTTCACCTGGATTCACCTGGTCAGTCTATGTCTGGAAAGAGTTCCTAATGTTTTGCACACTCAGTGTACAGTGCATTCGGAAAGTATTCAGACCCTTCCCTTTCTCCACATTTTGTTACGTTACAGCCTTATTCTAAAATTGATTTTTTTTAAATGTCCCTCATCAATCTACACACAATACCCCATAACCCCAAAGCGAAAACAGGTTTTTAGAAATGTTTGCAAATGTATATAAAATTAAAAACAGAAATACCTTATTTACATAAGTATTCAGACCCTTTGCTCTGAGACTCGAAATTGAGCTCAGGTGCATCCTGCTTCCATTGATCATCATTGAGATGTTTCTACAGCATGATTGGAGTCCACCTGTGGTAGATTCAATTGATTGGACATGATTTGGAAAGGCACACACCTGTCTATATAAGGTCCCACAGTTGACAGAGCATGTCAGAGCAAAAACCAAGCCATGAGGTCGAAGGAATTGTCTGTAGACAGGATTGTGTCGAGGCACAGATCTGGGGAAGAGTACCAAAACATTTCTGCTGCATTGAAGGTCCCCAAGAACACATTGGCCTCCATCATTCTTAAATGGAAGAAGTTTGGAACCAAGACTCTTCCTAGAGCTGGCCGCCCGGCCTGACTGAGCAACCGGGGAGAAGGGCCTTGGTCAGGAGGTGACCAAGAACCAGATGGTCACTCTGACAGAGCTCTAGAGTTCGTCTGTGGAGATGGGAGAACCTTCCAGAAGGACAACCATCTATGCAGCACTCCACCAATCAGGCCTTTATGGTACAGTGACCAGACGGAAGCCACTTCTCAGTAAAAGGCACAATATATCCTGCTTGGGGTTTGCTAAAAGGACTCTCAGACAATGAGAAACAATATTCTCTGGTCTGATAAAACCAAGATGTTTCTTTTTGGCCTGAATGCCAAGCGTCACATCTGGAGGAAACCTGGCACCATCCCTACGGTGAAGCATGGTGGTGTCAACGGGTCTGAATACTTTCCGAATGCACTGCATATCCACGCTATAGATACACAGTACATGGGTGGGCCTGGCTAAGCTATAGTCAGGTCAAAGTTGGCTGGGTGAATTTCCATTTCTAATGGATAATTAAGGCTGTGATGGTAATTTACTACCATTTACTAATAATTAGTTAAAGATGCAGTATTGGATCTTAAGCACAACAAATCCGTAACATATTGTACGAATTGGATTCGTAACATATCATACGAATTGCCCAAAAAACTAAATAATAATAATAACAAAAATAAAATTGCAGAAATCGATGACATTTCACATTTTACATTTACATTATATTTGCATTTTAGTCATTTAGCAGACGCTCTTATCCAGAGCGACTTACAGTTAGTGAGTGCATACATTATTATTTTATATATATATATATTAATTTTTTTCATACTGCCCCCCCGTGTGAATTGAACCCACAACCCTGGCTTTGCAATCGCCATGCTCTACCAACTGAGCTACATCCCTGCCGGCCATTCCCTCCCCTACCCTGGACCAATTGTGCGCCGCCCCATGGGTGTCCCGGTCGCGGCCGGCTACGACAGAGCCTGGATTCGAACCAGGATCTCTAGTGGCACAGCTACCACTGCGTCACTCGGGAGGACCGAGTTAAATAACTGCTGACATAGTACACAAAAAATGTTTTGGCTCATAAGCACCACTTTCAAAACTACTGGCTGAAATTGTATAAAAGTCCCTAATCTAAAGTAAGCGTTATTTATACTTTATAAATACTTTATAAATACTTTATAAATGTTTTGAGTGACCAGTGTAATTTCTCACAAAAAAATGGGCATGCCATTGGTAGACATTCCAGCAGTACCTGGTAAAAGAATAAGCACACAATACAGGATGTTTAATTACATAAAAATATGTGAATAACTAGCTTACTAACATTTACAAATGTGGGAGTAATGAATAATAAATGGTGAACACACAATTTATAAATGCCTTATAAATGGTTTATTAGGTACCCTTAAAATGAAGTTTTAGCTAACCCTTCCCCTAACCATTTTCCTAACCTTAACCTAATTCACCTAGCCTGCTATGTAAATTTCCTAACCTTTGTCGTTAGTTCTCCTAACCAGCAACGTAAATTCTCCTCGAAATTCTCCTTTGTTGTTATGGTGCAGTAAGCAGCCTGGGCTCAGGAAAATACATATAATACTATACGTCCTCCAATAGTTCTGATAAGTTAGGTCATCCAAATAGTATGATATTGTATAACCGGGTAAGATGTATGATACTATACATCCTCTAATTCGTATGATATTGTGCGACAGCTATTCCATTCATAATGTAACCTAACATAGTATAATATATCATACTAAATGTAAGGAAACAAATTTGTGTACCAAATCTTACAAATTTCCCTGAGGCCAGGTTGGTAAGCTGCACATCTGATCACAAGGCCTGGGCTTGGACCACGGTCTCTCCCTGCAGCACATCAATTCTCTAACCAACTCTCCAACCTCTACACCAGGTCCTTTCAGTTCCAAATTCCTGTTGATCAATAATTGATCAATGAATGCCATTGATGGATTGCCTGGGGAGTCCTGGTTCAGTCTCTGATTACAGAGGGAGAAGGGAAACCAGAAGATGATGTGGTGCTGGAAGACTGGAGCTGTTGACCCCTGACCTCTGCACACAAAAAAACTCTCACTAACGACTGCACCCCTGTGCTTAATTCCTGAATGATCCTGGAGGGACGCAGTGTGTGCAGGTTTTTGTCCTAACCCAGCACTAACACACCTGATTACATTTTAGTCATTTAGCGGAAGCTCTTATCCAGAGCGACTTACAGTTAGTGAGTGCATACATTTTTTTACTTTTTTTTTATACTGGCCCCCCGTGGGAATCGAACCCACAACACTGGCGTTGCAAGCGCCATGCTCTACCAACTTACACAAGGTCTTGGTGGTTACCCTTTGACTTCAACTGATTTAATTGGGACCTATAGGACCTTGTTCAAATACACCTTAACATGAGTTAAATCCACTGGGACACACACGCACACACACATACACACATACACTCCTTTCTCTAGTCCTCACAAATGCAGATGTAGAGGCTGGAGAAGTTGAACCACCTAGACACATTTCAACTGGCTTTCCAGATCCTTCCATCGTGTGTGTATCATTTGCACCACAGTTTGTTCGCGAGCAAAGTATCAACTCTCTCCATCCAGGACAAGCTGCTGTTCAAATTTAACACACTTCTGAAAAGCCATTATTTCTGCTATTGATTAGAACAAGGACAAAATGTTATAATAACAGGTCAAATAACAAGGACTAAGGTGAAACCCCAGGAGACTGATAGCCCCACCTGGCTGAGGTCTGGAAACAGTAGATCCACCCAACCAAGGGCACCAAACACATCGACAAGGCTACAATATAAGGCATCCTGAGATAAACACATAGGCTCCAATCCTAACTGTGCTTAAATCAAATGCTCTCGCAATTTTCCCATTGACTTCAATGTATGATTTACACAAAAGCTGCACTTCTCTCAATTTAGGATTGGGCCTATAAGCTACGAACACCAGTAGGAGAAATACACAAGCTTTGACAGATGTAACACCCTTTATTGACCTATAACCACATATCGATAGAATTGAAAATACGATGGAAACACAATGAACTTTAGATTTTTATTTGGTGCATGAAAACATATGTGAAAAAGTACATTTTGTGTGCACTACGTCATCACAAACTGATTTTTACCCGCATCAAGTCCGTCAGGTGGAAACACACCACTGGTGGGAAAATGCGCATATTTTCTTTATGTGGATTTTTAAATATTATGTCAAAATCTGTCACCAATTGGATGGAAACCTAGCTAATGACACAGAGTCCATCCGCAAGAATATTCAGATTTCACACCAAGTTATAGGCAGAATCAAATCAAATGTTATTTGTCACATAATTCGTAAACAACAGGTGTAGACTAATAGTGAAATGGTTACTTACAGGTAATTTTCTAACAATGCAGAGTTAAAGATAAAAATTAAAAATGTAATAAAAATGGAAATCCTAACTTCAGATACGTTACTCAACGTGACCCACAAACTTGAGTCATCAGAATGACGCAGGACAATCTGCATCGTAATGTGGGACTAAGGAATATGAGTGTGGTTAGAACTGTTCATAGGTCAGTTTCAACCTGCCAGATAACCTGAGATTGCCTGTACACACTGATCCTGGTTCAGTTTTATCATGTTGTTCTACGTGAGAGTAGAGAGTAGAGCCTTCCTAGGGGAATCCTAATATGGATCAATTCACACATCTATGAACAGACAGTAGTCAGTAGTCAGTGGTATGAGACAGGCAGAGTGGTCCTGGGAGGCACACACACACACACACACACACACACACACACACACACATACACTGAGTGTACAAAACATTAAGAACACCTTCCTAATATTGAGTTGGATCCCCCCCTTTTCCCGTCAGAACAGCCTCAATTCGTCGGGGCATGGAATCTACAAGGTGTCTAAAGCTTTCCACAGGGATGCTGGCCCATGTTGACTCCAATGCTTCCCACAGTTGTGTCAAGTTATCCAATCCAAAATTAAATCTAGAATCGGCTTCCTATATCGCAACAAAGCCTCCTTCACTCATGCTGCCAAACATGCCCTCGTAAAACTGACTATCCTACCGATCCTTGACTTCGGCGATGTCATTTAAAAAATAGCCTCCAACACTCTACTCAGTAAATTGGATGTAGTCTATCACAGTGCCATCCATATACTACCCACCATTGTGACCTGTACGCTCTCGTTGGCTGGCCCTCACTACATATTCGTCGCCAAACCCACTGGCTCCAGGTCATCTATAAATCACTGCTAGGCAAATCCCCACCTTATCTTAGCTCATTGGTCACCATAGCAACACCCACCCATAGTATGCGCTCCAGCAGGTATATCTTACTGGTCATTCCCAAAGCCATCACCTCCTTTGGCCGCCATTCCTTCCAGTTCTCTGCTGCCAATGACTGGAACGAACTGCAAAAATCTCTGAAGCTAACTTTAAACATCAGTTGTCAGAGCAGCTTACCGATCACTGCACCTGTACACAGCCCATCTGTAATTAGCCCACCCAACTACTTCATCCACATATTGTTATTTATTTTGCTCATTTGCACCCCAGTATCTCTATTTGCACATCATCTTCTACACATCTATCACTTCAGTGTTAATACTAAATTGTAATGATTTTGCACTATGGCCTATTTATTGCCTTACCTCCATAACTTACTACATTTGCACACACTGTTTATAGATTTTCTATTGTGTTTTTGATTGTACGTTTTGTTTATCCCATATGTAACTCTGTGTTGTTGTTGTTTTTATCGCACTGCTTTGCTTTATCTTGGCCAGGTCGCAGTTGTAAATGAGAAGTTGTTCTCAACTGGCTTACCTGGTTAAATAAAGGTGAAATAAATTAAATTAAAATAAATAGTTGGCTGGATGTCCTTTGGGTGGTGGACCATTCCTGATACACACAGGAAACTGTTGAGCGTGAAAAACCCGGCAGTGTTGCAGTTCTTGACACACTCAAACTGGTGTGCCTGGCACCTACTACCATACCCTGTTCAAAGGCACTTAAATATTTTGTCTTGTCCATTCACCCTCTGAATGGCACACATACACAATCCATGTCTCAGTTGTCTCAAGGCTTAAAAATCCTTCTTTAACCTGTCTCCTCCCCTTCATCTACACTGATTGTAGTGGATTTAACAAGTGACATCAATAAGGGATCATAGCGTTCACCTGGATTTACCTGGTCAGTCTATGTCATGGAAAGAGCAGGTGTTCCTAATGTTTTGTACACTCAGCGTATATCCATGCTATAGATACACAGTACATGGGTGGGCCTAGCAAAGGTATAGTCAGGTCAGAGTATCCTGTTTTTCAGACTGGGTGAATTTCCATTTCTAATGGATAATTAAGGCTGTGAAGGTCATGGAATTTTGGATGACGGTTATTGGTCAGACAAAATAACTATGGTCACCGTAATAACCGTTCGAATAGCAAAAAATTATAACAAAAACAACAATATATATATGTTTTGTACACTTGGTGTATAGAGACTACACAAACACACACATACACACACACAGTCACACAGTGATACACAAACATACACACATGCGCACACACACACTCTACCTTGCATACATGCTCATAAACACACGCACGCACACTCACACGCACACACACACAGTAGACAATCATGGGAAATTCAAGAGCTTGCTTAGATTAACATAAAACTAAAGCAATACACGAGAGGGGGAGAGGTATAGAGAGAGTGATGTATTGGATGTGAGTGAGAGAAAGGAAGTACAGGTAGAGGAACATGAGAGGAAAAGACAAAACTTCACATCCTATCAGTCAGAATGCTGAGAGACGGAGAGGGGGAGTGAGAGAGGAAAATTGTAGCATTACCTTTTGTGGTAAAACCCAAAGAATGTGTTCGTGCGTGTGTGTGATCTTCAGTGGTATCTAGCTCCTAGCCCATACAGCTCTTCCTCATCTTTCTCCCACTTCATTTTAAATGATTTATACACAGACAGGCAGTTCAGCTCTCTCTCTCCCTCTCTCTCTCTCTCTCTCTCTCTCTCTCTCTCTCTCTCTCTCTCTCTCTCTCTCTCTCTCTCTCTCTCTCTCTCTCTCTCTCTCTCTCTCTCTCTCTCTCTCTCTCTCTCTCTCTCTCTCTCTCTCTCTCTCTCTCTCTCTCTCTCTCTCTCTCTCTCCTCTCTCTCTCTCTCTCTCTCTCTCTCTCTCTCTCTCTCTTTCTCTCTCTCTCTTTCAGTCTCTAGCCTCTCAATCTACCTCTTTCCTCTTCCTCATTCTCCATCTCTCATCAGTGTTATGTGATGTTATGTACAGAGTAACAGTCAAACATCCATAAATACCACTGAATATGCTGTGCTTTAGTACAAGCATGAACAGAAGCACATACACATACACACAAAGACACATATGGCACCTGTCTAGTATTTCATAAAGAGGTCAATAAAGCTCATGTATTGACTTTCTCTCAGTTTACAGTGAGGGGAAAACAGACTATGGCCAGTGATGACACAGAACCATAAGCCAGGCAGTGTGTTCTATTTGAATGACAACCACAAACAATAGTCTGAGTTGGTATTCACAATTTCTCCATCATAGGGGAAAACACGGGGGAGTTCTCTTGACCGCCAGAAAAATAAGCCTCTGTTTACATGATGCTTATGAGTGCACTTTTAGATTATAATTGGATTGTAAGGCTCGTATGAATGTCCTGGTTAGTATAATGTTGGTGTCATCATCGCCAATCAACTGCATTATACAGTACTTTAAAAAAACTTCAACCAGTAAAAATGCCCTTTCAATTCTAGTTAACAACTAATAGGTATTTTGCAAAGATCACAGCCAAATATAATCTTAGTGACTGCTAAAGCAATAATCAAAACAACATTGTAAGCGTATGAGAACCTGAAAAAGTGTTTTTGGTTAGAAGTAATAACTACGTAAATCTAGGCTATGTTGAATGTGCGCAGACGGCGAACGGCAGTTGTTTTCCCCCATGGTGGCCATTGTTTAGGGGGACTACTTGTTTATGACGTGAATAGCAACTCGGAGTATACACTATGCCAATGGACACAGCCGCACACAAACACACAGCTGCTAGCACACAGACACAGACACACAGACACGCACACACACACACACACACACACACACACACACACGACTGGTTGATAGACAGGAGCAACATATTGAATTTAAAGGGTGAACTGACCTCCTTACCTCCTTCTGTGCCTCATCCCTTAGGGAGTTAGTGTATGAGGTTTACAGTAAATTACATGGGATAGGGGTAGGAGAGGAGTTAGAGGTTAGAGGTCAAGGGGTCATGACAGTTGATCTGGGACAAAGCAAAGCATCTGAGGTAAGAGGAGAGACAGTTATGAGAGAGACAGAACGTGCTATTCATTCAAAACTGTTTACTGAATTTCCAGGGTGAGACAAAAAAATTGATATATATTTCACTGCTGCATGAGATTATGTTTGAATGACCATTCTGCCGGGTTTCGGTTTGTTTCACACAGTTACTTTGACCTAAACCATTATCTTATTGATTACATAAGTCTAATGGGTACAGTATACAAGGTGCCATTGGGACCTTTGTGTTGTCTTACTGGTAGTGACCGCATATGTCCCCATAGGAGAACCCTTTGAATAACCCTTTTTGGTTCCAGGTAGAACACTTTTGGTTCCAGGTAGCACCCTTTAGGGTTCTACATGGAACCCAAAAAGAGTTCTACCTGGAACCAAAAAGGGTTCTTCTATATGGAACCAAAAAGGGTTCTCCTATGGGGACAGCCGAAGAACCCTTTTGGAACCCTTTTTTCTAAGAGTGTACAGTAAATCTATAGAATAATGTACTGAATCATCTACTGAAACATTCAACTGAATGATACTGAATCATAAATGTATAGAACTAATGGATCATCTCTCTCCTCCAAGTATCAGAACATAGTGTCTGTGTGTTGCCTTAAATCCTTAAATTCACAGATGAATTTACACCTGGGAAATCAGGTGGCTATAGTCACATACACGTCACACATATATGATGACTGATCAATTAAATTCCATTGTGTGTGTGTGTGTGTGTGTGTGTGTGAGGGGGAGGGGGCATGAAGGGTAAGGGAGTAATTAACGAAACAGGAGGAGAAGGAGTGAGAATCAAAGGGATAGGGGAAAGGGAGATAGAGGAGGAGAGCGATAGAGGAAGAGGGAGATAGAAGAGGAGGGAGATAGAAGAGGGAGAGAGAGAGAGGAGGATAGGAAATTGAAGAGGAGGGAGATAGAGGAGGTAGATAGAGGAGGAGGGAGAGAGGAGGCAGAGAGAGAGAGAGAGAGAGAGAGAGAGAGAGAGGGGGATAGAGTGAGAGAAGGAGATGATAGAGGCATAGAGGGGAGAGAGAAAAGCAGGAGAGAGACGTAGGAAGAGAGGGAGATGGGGAGAAGAAGAGAGAGGGTGATAGAGGAAGATGATGAGACTGCTAAACTATTACCCTGAACACTCTTAGCTCAACATCCAGCATGTTCAGACAAAACCAGAGAGGACCAAACCATCTGAACTAAGTAGGGGTGTGTGGGTGTGAAAGAGACCATGTCCACAATCCAACACATTCACAACATATTCAAAATCCCATTTTCAAAACAGTACAGAGGCAAGCTCATGCACGTGCACATAGAGTACATGTATTCAATATATTTCACACACATCTGTGTTCAATCTACATTCAAAAAATTGAACAGATATGATTCAAAAGCCAATCTCATCCATTTGCCAGAGCAGCAGGCCAATCAGAGTGTGTCATTTCTGACCCATCACTACAGATCAATGCAATCATTATTCTACTGTCCTCTCTCATCCTCACAGCCTCACAGCTTCCAACAGGAGAAGAGATGATGCCCAAATCACTCCCTGTTTCCCCCAAAATGGTGCAATGCTAACATGGGATTAAAAACAAACAAAAGAGAACTGTTGTAAGGTGCACTGTGTCTGTAAAATTCATATAGTATGTATAAACTGGAAGTAGAAGCCTAAGTGTTGTTGTCCATTAGTTAACTCCAATTAGGAGAGGGGTGGGTAGGGTTAGAGGAAAATAAGAAAGGAAAATATAGTAAAACATATTTTTAAAACACTAAGACTGGCGGTATAGTAGCAGACACTGTAGGTCCAGTGTGCCACACACACACACACACACAGAAAACACACACGCAGGCACACACACAAACAGTCAGGGGGACACACGGACACACACACAAGACACACACACACACAGGTAGTCAGGCACACACATACACTCCAACACACCACAGGCATGATCCCTCAGTGAAAACCTAGAGATATGTGTGCTGATAAGGACAAGGCCCAGTTCACTCCATTCTCTCAGTCTAAGTGGAAATGGAGCCAGTATACTCTCTCCCTCCCTCCTTGCCTTCCCCTTCACCGTTTTCCCTGTGCTGAGACTGCACATGCTGACATTAGCAACCAGCAGCGCAGCACTACAAACCTCCTCTCTCTCTCCCTCTCTCTCTCTCTCTCTCCCTCTCTCTCTCCCTCTCTCTCTCCCTCTCCCCTCTCTCTTTCCCCTCTCTCGCTCTCTCTCTCCCTCTCGCTCCCTCTCTCTCCCTCTCTCTCTCACACAATTGATGGATGCCCATAATAACAACGTTATTATTCGTAATGACAAAAATAATGGTAACTATGATGCCAAATACAAACATTAAATGGATCCTAAACCTAACATACCTCCAGGTTTCTGTTGAATCACACACACTATGGCCCCAGGAAGATCTTTGATTGTTGTTGTCTAGTAGGCTATGTTGTCATCATTACATGCTCACACTAGCCTAATGATGCCCTACTTAATTGGCTAATGGTAGACTCACATAGATAGGTCCCATCATTACATAATCTTCCCATGAAGATAATAACATTGCAAGTACAGTGGGCCTACCTGATATTCGGGGTTTAGCACTGATGTTATGTTACACAGTGATGAGAAACATGTAAAGGATATGGCCATTCTGTAATCTTTTTGGCGTATTTTCTCACAAAGTTATCCTCGCTGAAGATGAACAGCGAGCGGTTGACGGTGAAGCAGTTCTGACGCACCGGGATGGGGTTGTACAGGGCCATGGTCCGGGCTCTCTGCGCCATGGACTGCTTGTAGACCCGCTGGCCCCCGGGGCCTCCGGGCGGGCCGCCCTGCCTGCTGCCTCCGCGGCCAGGGCCTCCAGGTCCATGCCCATGCCCTGGTCCATGACCGTGGCCGCCGCCATACCTGGAAGGCATCTCGTTTTCGAACCGCGCCATTCTCTGGACACCAAATCTTTACAAAGCAGCAGTAGCTGAGAAGGAGGCGAATGCTCAGCGCGACCACACAACATTACATCCCATCTGCCTAAGGACTGCTCATACACACAACTGTTTTATTCTGCTTCTTCCACCTGCATAGGGGGAGAGTTGTGGGGCGCGGTGGCCTATATGGTGCGGCCCTTACTAGATGAAGACGCCCATGTAGGCTTTGGTCTCTGTCGGTGCGTTAGTGCTAATGGCCAAGTGCGGGTGTAAAAAAATGCAACGTGCGGTGGGCTGGATTGCTTGGCTTGTTGCACGACTGTCAGTGCAGTAGGCTTCACAATTCCTCTTCAGTTCCTTTTTAGATGTCCAAAAAAGAAGAGCAAGGCTAATGTCAGATTGGGCATATTCCAAGATGAGTTAGTATAAATGTTTCATGTTCTCCATGGCTGCTCCATCGTCTTCTCCGGAACCATTTCCACGGGGCGATAGGCTCGTCAGAAGCCGCTTGTGCTTTTCTTCACGATAAAATGTATTGTCATCATGACCACTGCACAATATTAAAAGAAATCAGCTTGTCAAAATAAAATAAAATAAAAAATATATTTAAAAAATCCACCAAGTTTTTCCCATCAACTGGGCATGCTGGTCGTGGTTGCCATGGTATGTTTCAGAGACCAAAAAACGCTGAAAAAAGGAGCTAAAATCTATAATTATTTATTTATTTTGTAACATCCGCAATGTTTGGTACACTGGCTAATTTGTCTCCCGCCACCTCACACTCGCTTTACTCGCGCACATAGACTGGCATCCTTATACACGAATAGGATAACTGTGACATTTGTTGATTTTTCTTATTTGCATTCAATCATCATCTTTAATTGAAATCCGTCGTGGTTTTCCTTAGAATGTCGGTGTCAATGTAATGTAGGCTACTATTACCGCTGAATCTAATTTCTCTCAACAATTAAATTATGTCCCCCTCGACACAATGATCATCTTCTCTCCATCACCTGCACAGCCGTCCATTCATACGTGGTCTCATCTGAGGAGGGGACATTTGTACGTGAGCAACATCACCATAGCCAAGTGGGGAGAATCCGCCACCGCTCCGGTGTCTCACCACCAGTCATCGTGATCTCCACCACCGGGTCGAGCGCAGTGCAGAAGCCGTGAAAGTCGAACACCAACCCCGCCCCGCAGAGTGCCTCTGCCCGCCGGAAAACAGTGTCCTCTTTCTCTCCTTCGTGAACAAGTGCGCTCCACGGCCTCCTCGGCTATCCGTCCAGCGGCCCTTAGGGGAGGGAAGGGGTGAAGATGGATGGATGAAGAGAGGGAGGAAATAGCCGCCCTTTTCTTTAGAAATATTAGAAATGATTAGAAATGTTAAAAAAGAGATCAGAACACGAAATTGTCTCCGTCCCGATCAGCCAGTATTTTGGACTATAGGCTACTAAGCGACTGGAGCTGATCAATTCAGCGCTGTATGCCTGAGAAAAGCGCTGTCCCGAAACCTGTGTGTGTAGCCAATGTGTGTGTGGCCGCCAGGCGCTGCAGCACATGACGCACACAGCCCCCACTCAAACACTCGCTGTACTTCGTTCAACTTCCAGACCCGTACACGGTGAAGTGAGCCCTGCTTTCTTTAGGAGCTATAGCCATAGGCACAGCCCTGGATTCACGATGTCTGTCCCTGTCATACACACATTCTAGCACACATCAATGGAAAAATAATGCGTAAAATACCTCTGTGGTGAAAGTGGTCCGCGGGGGGACATGCTTGGCTATAGTGAGAGTGTGGGGGGTAGAGATGGATGGATGATTATGTTTGTTTTTATTGCTATTCCATGAACGACCTGGTAAATGTGTCAAGGTCAACCGTGTGTGTGAGCTATGTGTGTTTTGGTGAGGGAGGAAAAGGTGGTGGGGCGGGGGGGCGGGGGGGGGGGGGTACATCTCTCCTGGCATGTGTAGCTCGTGCGAGGGGATACAGCTGTACCCCCTGGTGTGAGGCAGCCAGAGAGAGAGAGAGCGAGAGCGTTAGGGAACGTGCAGAGAGAAACATCGACAGGCTATTCTTAGCTGCAGACATTTGGAAATTAATGGACGGAGTTCTCCCTCCCCCGTCTCTACCGTCTCTCTCGCTCTTCCACCCCCGTTTCTTTCTCTCTCTCTCTGCACCCGAGCCGGTGCTAGTGCTCTTCCCTTCCCTCTCGCCCTCTCCCTCTCTCTCTTCAGTCTGGCATGCATTTCACTAATGCTCAAGGTGCCGCCGTCCCTAATGTCCCTCGTCTATTGCCATTGCCTGGCATTTTGAAATCAAATGCACAACTCAGGCTACATGATGTACAAATGAAATCGAGTCTATCTATGCCTAAAAAAGCCCCCGTGACAACATTAATGAATACGACTATGTATTTGGGGTTTCTACCTTCTGCTCTGCGTGTTGGGATGGTGATGGTCTTTTTGAGAACAGAACGGAAGGGGCGCAGCAGCCCTTCATGCCTCCTTCCAGTCTGATCTAGTATGTGTTTTAATTGATTGCCGCCCGAAATAGCAGCCGCTTTGAATGGTAAATGATCAAGCGGACATGGACTTAAGGGCGACCGGCGAATTTGTCCATATTTGGAGTCATCATCTGGTCAATATATAAACTTGATGGTGAGACAATGTTCTTGAGGGAGAAAGAAGACGATCGATATCGGCGCGACCTTAGCTGTTATCACCTATTGGGTATCACAGGAGGCGTGGATCAATGTTTTCAGCCGTGAGAGTGACCCACTGTCAGGGTCTAGGTGTAACAAGGTCGTCTCTATATACTGTAAAAAAAATAAAAAATAAAAAGTAATTAGTTCTGCTAACTACTGTTGTAAATACTTAACTGTGTTGTGTTCTATGAACTTTTTTAGACTAAATTGCATGATGTATTCTGAACTATAACGATTGAAGTTATTTGAACATGAATATTTGTTGTAGTGAACATAACAATGTAGGAGGGTCCCTTCTACTTAAATTATTAATCTTCATTAGTAAGTGTTTTCAAGTGTAAGTACTAAGTAGTTAGGATTAGTAATTTTCAGTCGTTGTGTCTTAATGTTTAAAATTGTTTTATGTATTTGATGATTTTGTCATTTTAACCCACCTTAGCAGTCATTGTAAGCTATAACCTACATTTATTTTTGTTTTGTTTTTACATACTGGTAACCAGAGTCGTTCAAGGGAATTCGGGACATGGGTGACTAGCTAACGTTAGCTTGGCTCTCTGTGTGTTCGTGCTGTGGGAGGAGGGGTTAGTTCGTTGGCAGAGAGCAATGGATAGCTAGTATGCTAACTATTCTAGCTAACTAACTGGCTGAATAAGTTGACGATGTACTCACTCAAACTGTAAAAACTACCCCAAAACTTTACACAACGTTAGACACGGACACGAATGATCTGCTTGGCGTGTTAACACACTGGTGGTTTGTTGTAACCGAGTATTGGTGCTAAACCGTGTTATTGGAGGCTGGCATGCTAGTTGGCTTTGGCGTCATATGATTCGGTGTACCAAGTTAGCTAGCTGAATAAACTAAGTTAGAGTCTATTCCTATAAACATTGAACCGCTGTAGTTTACAACAATTATAATTTCTAAAGTGGAAGTTGGGAGAGTCATATTTGAGTAATTCAGTGAAACGTAAGTGAGGGAGGCCCCGCTCTCTTGCTTTCCCAGATGTTTAGTTCATTTCATTCCGATCTCCTTTGCATTATTGTAGCCTTTCTCTGTAGCCAGTCAACTATGTGTCTGTCTATCCCTGTTCTCTCCTCTCTGCACAGGCCATACAAATGCTTCACACCACGTGGCTGTTGCCACTCTAATCTGGTGGTCCCTGCGCGCAGGACCCACGTGGAGTTCCAGGTCTCTGGTAGCCTCTGGAACTGCCGTTCTGCGGCCAACAAGGCAGAGTTCATCTCAGCCTATGCTACCCTCCAGTCCCTCGACTTCTTGGCGCTGACGGAAACATGGATTACCACAGAAAACACTGCTACTCCTACTGCTCTTTCCTCGTCTAAACATGTGTTCTCACATACCCCGAGAGCATCTGGTCAGCGCGGCAGTGGCACAGGAATCCTCATCTCTCCCAAGTGGACATTCTCTCTTTTTCCCCTGACCCATCTGTCTGTCTCCTCATTTGAATTCCATGCTGTCACAGTCACTAGCCCATTCAAGCTTAACATCCTTGTCATTTATCGCCGTCCAGGTTCCCTTGGAGAGTTCATAAATGAGCTTGATGCCTTGATAAGTTCCTTTCCTGAGGATGGCTCACCCCTCACAGTTCTGGGTGACTTTAACCTCCCTACGTCTGCCTTTGACTCATTTCTCTCTGCCTCCTTCTTTCCACTCCTTTCCTCTTTTGACCTCACCCTCTCACCGTCCCCACCTACTCACAAGGCAGGCAATACGCTTGACCTCATCATTACTAGATGCTGTTCTTCTACTAACCTCACTGCAACTCCCCTCCAAGTCTCCGACCACTACTTTGTATCCTTTTCTCTCTCGCTCTCCTCCAACACTACTCACTCTGCCCCTACTCAGATGGTAATGTGCCGTCGCAACCTTCGCTCTCTCTCTCCCGCTACTCTCTCCTCTTCCATCCTATCATGTCTTCCCTCTGCTAAATCCTTCTCCCTCCGATCTCCTGATTCTGCCTCCTCAACCCTCCTCTCCTCCCTTTCTGCATCTTTTGACTCTCTATGTCCCCTATCCTCCCGGCCGGCTCTGTCCTCCCCTCCTGCTCCGTGGCTTGACGACTCATTGCGAGCTCACAGAAGAGGGCTCCGGGCAGCCGAGCGGAAATGGAGGAAAACTAGACTCCCTGCAGACCTGTCATCTTTTCACTCCCTCCTCTCTACATTCTCTTCCTCTGTTTCCGCTGCTAAAGCCACTTTCTACCACTCAAAATGTCAAGCCTCTGCCTCTAACCCTAGGAACCTCTTTGCCACCTTCTCCTCCCTGCTGAATCCTCCTCCTCCTCCCCCTCCCTCCTCCCTTTCTGTGGATGACTTCGTCAACCATTTTGGAAAGAAGATTGACGAAATCCAATCCTCATTTATTAAGTCAAATGACACCGTTGGTCCTGCTCACACTGCCCTACCCTATGCTTTGACTTCTTTCTCCTCTCTCTCTCTCCAGATGAAATCTTGCGACTTGTGACGGCCGGCCGCCCAACAACCTGCCCGCTTGACCCTATCCCCTCCTCTCTTCTCCAGACCATTTCCGGAGACCTTCTCCCTTACCTCACCTCGCAGAGAGCAATGGATAGCTAGTATGCTAACTATTCTAGCTAACTAACTGGCTGAATAAGTTGACGATGTACTCACTCAAACTGTAAAAACTACCCCAAAACTTTACACAACGTTAGACACGGACACGAATGATCTGCTTGGCGTGTTAACACACTGGTGGTTTGTTGTAACCGAGTATTGGTGCTAAACCGTGTTATTGGAGGCTGGCATGCTAGTTGGCTTTGGCGTCATATGATTCGGTGTACCAAGTTAGCTAGCTGAATAAACTAAGTTAGAGTCTATTCCTATAAACATTGAACCGCTGTAGTTTACAACAATTATAATTTCTAAAGTGGAAGTTGGGAGAGTCATATTTGAGTAATTCAGTGAAACGTAAGTGAGGGAGGCCCCGCTCTCTTGCTTTCCCAGATGTTTAGTTCATTTCATTCCGATCTCCTTTGCATTATTGTAGCCTTTCTCTGTAGCCAGTCAACTATGTGTCTGTCTATCCCTGTTCTCTCCTCTCTGCACAGGCCATACAAATGCTTCACACCACGTGGCTGTTGCCACTCTAATCTGGTGGTCCCTGCGCGCAGGACCCACGTGGAGTTCCAGGTCTCTGGTAGCCTCTGGAACTGCCGTTCTGCGGCCAACAAGGCAGAGTTCATCTCAGCCTATGCTACCCTCCAGTCCCTCGACTTCTTGGCGCTGACGGAAACATGGATTACCACAGAAAACACTGCTACTCCTACTGCTCTTTCCTCGTCTAAACATGTGTTCTCACATACCCCGAGAGCATCTGGTCAGCGCGGCAGTGGCACAGGAATCCTCATCTCTCCCAAGTGGACATTCTCTCTTTTTCCCCTGACCCATCTGTCTGTCTCCTCATTTGAATTCCATGCTGTCACAGTCACTAGCCCATTCAAGCTTAACATCCTTGTCATTTATCGCCGTCCAGGTTCCCTTGGAGAGTTCATAAATGAGCTTGATGCCTTGATAAGTTCCTTTCCTGAGGATGGCTCACCCCTCACAGTTCTGGGTGACTTTAACCTCCCTACGTCTGCCTTTGACTCATTTCTCTCTGCCTCCTTCTTTCCACTCCTTTCCTCTTTTGACCTCACCCTCTCACCGTCCCCACCTACTCACAAGGCAGGCAATACGCTTGACCTCATCATTACTAGATGCTGTTCTTCTACTAACCTCACTGCAACTCCCCTCCAAGTCTCCGACCACTACTTTGTATCCTTTTCTCTCTCGCTCTCCTCCAACACTACTCACTCTGCCCCTACTCAGATGGTAATGTGCCGTCGCAACCTTCGCTCTCTCTCTCCCGCTACTCTCTCCTCTTCCATCCTATCATGTCTTCCCTCTGCTAAATCCTTCTCCCTCCGATCTCCTGATTCTGCCTCCTCAACCCTCCTCTCCTCCCTTTCTGCATCTTTTGACTCTCTATGTCCCCTATCCTCCCGGCCGGCTCTGTCCTCCCCTCCTGCTCCGTGGCTTGACGACTCATTGCGAGCTCACAGAAGAGGGCTCCGGGCAGCCGAGCGGAAATGGAGGAAAACTAGACTCCCTGCAGACCTGTCATCTTTTCACTCCCTCCTCTCTACATTCTCTTCCTCTGTTTCCGCTGCTAAAGCCACTTTCTACCACTCAAAATGTCAAGCCTCTGCCTCTAACCCTAGGAACCTCTTTGCCACCTTCTCCTCCCTGCTGAATCCTCCTCCTCCTCCCCCTCCCTCCTCCCTTTCTGTGGATGACTTCGTCAACCATTTTGGAAAGAAGATTGACGAAATCCAATCCTCATTTATTAAGTCAAATGACACCGTTGGTCCTGCTCACACTGCCCTACCCTATGCTTTGACTTCTTTCTCCTCTCTCTCTCTCCAGATGAAATCTTGCGACTTGTGACGGCCGGCCGCCCAACAACCTGCCCGCTTGACCCTATCCCCTCCTCTCTTCTCCAGACCATTTCCGGAGACCTTCTCCCTTACCTCACCTCGCTCATCAACTCATCCTTGACCGCTGGCCATGTCAAGAGAGCGAGAGTTGCACCCCTCCTCAAAAAACCTACACTCGATCCCTCCGATGTCAACAACTACAGACCAGTATCCCTTCTTTCTTTTCTCTCCAAAACTCTTGAGCGTGCCGTCTCTAGCAAACTCTCTCTCAGAATGACCTTCTTGAACCAAACCAGTCAGGTTTCAAGACTGGTCATTCAACTGTGACTGCTCTTCTCTGTGTCACGGAGGCTCTCCGCACTGATAAAGCTAACTCTCTCTCCTCTGCTCTTATCCTTCTAGACCTATCCGCTGCCTTTGATACTGTGAACCATCAGATCCTCCTCTCCACCCTCTCCGAGTTGGGCATCTCCGGCGCTGCTCACTCTTGGATTGCGTCCTACCTGACAGGTCGCTCCTACCAGGTGGCGTGGCGAGAATCTGTCTCCGCACCACGTGCTCTCACCACTGGTGTCCCCCAGGGCTCAGTTCTAGGCCCTCTCCTATTCTCGCTATACACCAAGTCACTTGGCTCTGTCATATCCTCACATGGTCTCTGCTATCATTGCTACGCAGACAACACACAATTCATTTTCTCCTTTCCCCCTTCTGATAACCAGGTGGCGAATCCCATCTCTGCATGTCTGGAAGACATATCAATGTGGATGTCGGATCACCACCTCAAGCTGAACCTCGGCAAGACGGAGCTGCTCTTCCTCCCTGGGAAGGACTGCCCGCTCCATGATCTCGCCATCACGGTTGACAACTCCATTGTGTCCTCCTCCCAGAGTGCAAAGAGCCTTGGCGTGACCCTGGACAACACCCTGTCGTTCTCTGCTAACATCAAAGCGGTGACCCGATCCTGCAGGTTCATGCTCTTCAACATTCACAGAGTACGACCCTACCTTACACAGAAAGTGGCACAGGTCCTAATCCAGGCACTTGTCATCTCCCGTCTGGATTACTGCAACTCACTGTTGGCTGGGCTCCCTGCCTGTGCCAATAAACCCCTACAACTTATCCAGAACGCCGCAGCCCTTCTGGTGTTCGACCTTCCCAAGTTCTCTCATGTCACCCTGCTCCTCCGCACACTCCACTGGCTTCCAGTTGAGGCTCGCATCTACTACAAGACCATGGTGCTTGCCTACGGAGCTGTGAGGGGAACGGCACCTCCTTACCTTCAGGCTCTGATCAAACCCTAAACCCAAATGAGTGCACTACGTTCATCCACCTCTGGTCTGCTAGCTCCCCTACCTCTACAGAAGCACAGTTCCCACTCAGCCCAGTCAAAGCTATTTGCTGCTCTGGCACCCCAATGGTGGAACAAGCTCCCCCACGACGCCAGGACAGCGGAGTCACTGACCACCTTCTGGAGACACTTGAAACCCTACCTCTTTAAGGAATACCTGGAATAGTATAAAGCAATCCTTCTACCCCCCCCCCCCCCCCTCCCCCCCCCCCCCCCCCCATAAAAAAATAAGAAAAAAGTGGTTGTCCCACTTGCTATCATAAGTTGAATGCACCAATTTGTAAGTCGCTCTGGATAAGAGCGTCTGCTAAATGATGTAAATGTAAATGTAATTGTTGAGCACAGTGCTCATCCCTTTAGCAGTAACTGGAGGTAATAATAATAATAATAATATGCCATTTAGCAGACGCTTTTATCCAAAGCGACTTACAGTCATGCGTGCATACATTTTTTTTGTGTATGGGTGGTCCCGGGGATCGAACCCACTACCTTGGCGTTACAAGCTGAGCTACAGAGGACCAGCTGAGCTACAGGTAGAGCTGTAAGCATTACAGGGTGCTGCGTTAGCCTCTGTCATTAAGAGTGGTGCACATTACCTTGTTGATGGTGGGAATGGCTTGTCTCATTATTTAATGTAAATTTGCCCAACGGTTTTGATGTCAGTTCATCATGATCGATTACACCTCATAGCAAAACAAACAGCTTAATACTATTTTAGAACAAGGTACATGGCACTATTAAATATTCGTAACTTGCAAAAACGTAATAATTCTATATCAGCACAACACAGATAAATCCAGTGTTTTTTACTCAAATATCAATGTGTCTGACGATTACTTTGTATTTTAAGTAAAGATGTAAAACATAATAGAATCAAGTAAGAACAACTTATTTAATAAATGTTAGATTGACTTTAAAATATTAACTAATCATAACTTGTAAAAACTCAATAACCTTAGGTTAGTAGAATACAAATAAATAAAGTTATATTTACTCAATAACATAAAATTTGTTAACAGTACTCAAAAACATTCAGTGATAAGAAATCTTATTGACATGAGTTCAAATCAAATCAAATCAAATGTTATTTGCCACATGTGCCGAATACAACAGGTGTAGACATTACAGTGAAATGCTTACTTACAAGCCCTTAACCAACAATGCAGTTTTTTAAAGAAAAAAATGTAAAAGAAAATAAGTGTTAATTAAAGACAAATAACTAAAGAGCAGCAGTGGTGTGGGGGGCAGCGCAAATAGTCTGGGTAGCCATGATTAACTGTTCAGGAGTCTTATGGCTTGGGGGTAGAAGCTGTTGAGAAGCCTTTTGGACCTAGACTTGGCGCTCCAGTAGCGCTTGCCTTATGGACACAGTTAATTTTACAATAATTATATTATATATATATATATATATATATATATATATATATATATATATATATATACATATATATATATATTTTTTTTTTTGCTCCTGAACTTCTTCTACTCTCAACCTCTCCGATCATTTTCATGATGTCCATCCGGTTTGCTTCTATATGCCATATCTTTCTAACTGTGCTCTTTCCAAAAAGCTCCCAACATACAACCTATATACTTATTATGGACACAGTATGCTTACATTATTAGCTACCTTCAACTCTATTCAATACCTCCCATCTATCTCTTAACACCATCCATATAGGATTTCTATTTGCCATATATATTTCAACCGTACTGTGATGTTTTACAAAAGTTCTGAACTTTTTTATTCTCATTGCTTCTACAGATTGTGAATAAAAAATAAAAAATGTTGCTAAAAGTATTATTATATTATTGATCGATTGACTTTGACTTTTCAGATCACCCAGTAATGCTATCTGCAAGGTTAGCTCCAGGTAAATATTGCAATCCTTTAGCCATTCCTGGACCTGTGTCCAAAAACAAGCTACAAATGGACAGAACCAAAACACATGATCTAATGATTCTGTCTCTTCACAGCAAAATCTGCAGAGCTGGGAAGATTGTATCCCCCATATAAATAACATTATATTGGTAGCAAGAATTTTATATAATAATTTAAATTGAAAGATTCTAATTTTTGAATCCGGTGTCGTTTTGCATGTCAGTTCATAAACACTATTCCATGGGATCGGTACGTCAAAAATCTCTTCCCAACTATTTTGCAATCTATATGGGACGGCTGTCAATCCTTTGGTCCTTAAGTGAAACTGATATACTTTTTTATTTATCACAGTTTTCCTTAACCAATTATGTTCTTTAATGCAAGGCCAACAGACAAGTTCCTTACTTTCTCCCCCTTCCACTTTCCTCTTCCACTTTTGCGGTAAGGCTGCAATTATTTGGTTGTAATTTTGGGTAGAGCAGACATTTCCATATGTTTTTGTTAGCTGCATGTGCGACATAACTCCACCAGTCCTACCAATGATATCATTTACAAAGATTATACCTTTTTTAAACATTCTGTCAAAAAATAAAGGTTTTTTGTCAATTAGTATATTTGAATTTAACTACAATATTTGTTGCATTATTTGATCTGTCGTTTCTGGAGGATTAAATTGAAATTGCAACCAACTTTCTATGGCTTGTTTTAGAAATAGTGATATTTGGGAGATGATTTCCTTTTCAAATAACTGCAAATGAGTTGTTGTAATCTGAATAAAGGGAAAAAGGCCTTTCTTGAACATTGGGTGAGACAATTTTACTAATTTGCTTGAGAACCAGTTCGGATTTAAGTATAACTTTTGTATGACTGAAGCATTTAGTGATAGGTCTAATGCTTTAATATTTAATAATTTCTGTCCTCCGAATTCATATTCATTATATAAATATGCCCTTTTAATTTTGTCTGGCTTGCCGTTCCAAATAAGTATCACGGTTTCGGCCGAGGCTGCTCCTCCTCCGTTCCCTAGCGCCAGCACCTCCGAGCTCCATAGGGCTCGGCTCGGAGGTGCTGGAGAGTGGAATGGGCGAACCCCCCCTCCCGGGACGCCCACGGGTGGCGAGCAGGGTATTCAGCCGGATGGCCATGTCGACCAGCTGGTCGAAAGTCAACGACGTGTCCCTGCACGCCAACTCTCGCTGGACGTCCTCCCGGAGGCTGCAGCGGAAATGGTCGATATGGGCCCGCTCATTCCACCCTGCATCAGCCGCTAGGGTCCGAAACTCCAAGGCAAAGTCCTGGGCGCTCCTCATCCCCTGTCGGAGGTAGAATAGACGTTCCCCCGCCGCCTTCCCTTCTGGTGGATGGTCGAACACAGCACGGAAGCGGCGGGAGAACTCCGCATAGTTCGTGGTAGCGGCGTCCATTCTCCTCCACTCGGCGTTGGCCCACTCCAACGCCTTGCCGGTGAGACAGGAGATGAGGGCTGAGACGCTCTCGTGTCCCGAGGGCGCCGGGTGTACGGTGGCGAGGTAGAGCTCCACCTGCAGCAGGAACCCTTGACACCCGGCAGTGGAGCCGTCGTACGCCCTCGGGAGCGAGAGCCGAATCCCACTAGGTTCCGGAGATGAGACAGGAGGGCTGACCGATGGGGCTGGTTCGGTTCGTGGAGGTGTGGGAACCCCGCTGGTCTCCCATCGGTGCAGAGTATTCATCACCCCCTCCAGGGCATGACAGACCTGGTTGATGCGGTCCTCCTGACCACGAAGACGTTCAGCCATCTCGGCTGTCGGCGCGGTCGCTCCTGCTGATTCCATGATGTTGATGCGTGATTCTGTCAGAGTGGTGTGGGTGGATAAGTAGGAATCAGGCGCAGGAAACCAGGAGGACTTCAACAGAACTTTACTAAAGTCCAAACACAATAATAAGTCGCCAACCCAACCGGGTGGCGCGAACAATTACGCACGAAACAACAGTGCGGAAACAACAAGAAAAGCGCACGCAGTGCGAGCTCTCGAACAACACAATAACGAGAGAACCAAACTCGTAGAGGCAGGCTGACATAAACAATCACGCATAACACCTGACCCAAACACACGAAACTAAATAAGGGAACAATTAAGACACAAATAAGGGACAGGTGTTATGAACAGACAAAACCAAATGAACATGAAACATAGAACGGTGGCAGCTAGTACTCCGGAGACGACGACCGCCGAAGCCTGCCCGAACAAGGAAGAGGAGCAGCCTCGGCCGAAACCGTGACAATAAGATTGAATATTTTATTCTCATATAATTTATAAAACTGTTCACTAGGCGTAGGCAAGACCATAAGCAAATAGGTAAACTGGGATAATAATAAAGAGTTAATCAGGGTGATTTTTCCACAAATTGACAGGTATTTTCCTTTTCATGGTAGTAAGATCTTATCTCTTTTTGCTAACTTTCTATTAAAATGTATTGAAGTGAGATCATTTATTTCCTTTGGGATATGTATTCCGAGTATATCCACATCACCATCAGACTATTTTATTGGTAAACTACATGGTAATGTAAAATTTGTATTTTTTAGTGATCCAATACGTAATATAGTACATTTGTCATAATTTGGTTGTAATCCAGAGAGGTTAGAAAATGTATCTAGATTCTCTATGAGGCTGTGGAGGGATTCTAGTTGTGGATTTAAAAGAAAACATGAATCATCAGCATACAATGACACCTTTGTTTTTAAACCCTGGATTTCTAATCCTCTGATATTATTATTGGATCTGATTTTAATAGCTAACATCTCGATGGCCACAATAAATAGACATGCCGATAGTGGACAACCTTGTTTCACTCCTCTTGACAGTTTAAAACTTTCTGATAAATAGCCATTATTTACTATTTTACACCTAGGGTTACTATACATGATTTTGACCCATTTTATAAGAGATTCTCCAAAATTGAAATGCTCCAGGCATTTATATATAAACCCCAGTCGAACTTTATCAAATGCCTTTTCGAAGTCTGCTAAGAATAGCAGGCCTGGTTTCCCATATTTTCCATAGTGTTCTATTGTTTCCAATACTTGCCTTATATTATCTCCAATGTATCTTCCATGTAAAAAACCTGTCTGATTAGAATGAATAATATCCGACAATACCTTTTTAATTCTATGCGCTATACATTTTGGTAGAATTTTTGCATCACAACACTGAAGTGTAAGGGGCCTCCAATTTTGTAAATGGACTGGATCTTTATATTTTCCACTTGTATCCTGTTTCAGTAATAATGAGATCAGACCTTCTTCTTGAGTGTCAGATAATCTACCAATTACATAGGAGTGGTTAAAACATGCTAATAACGGTCCTCTTAGTATATCAAAAAAGGTTTGGTGTACCTCGACTGGTATGCCATCCAACCCTGGAGTTTTCCCAAACTTAAAGTCTTTAATTGCATCCAGAAGTTCCTCCTCTGTAATTTCACCTTCACATGAGTCTTTCTGTGTGGCTGTTAATTTGACATTATCAATAGAAAAAAATTCTCTACAATTAGCTTCAGTTAGAGGAGATGGAGGCGACTGAAAAGAAAACATATGCTTAAAGTACTTTGTTTCTTCCTTCAAAATATTATTTGGTGAATTATGGGTGACTCCGTCAATTGTAACCAGTTTCATTAATTTCTTTTTGGTAGCATTCCTATGTTGAAGATTAAAAAAGAATTTTGTGCATTTTTCCCTATATTCCATCCAGTTTGCTTTATTTTTTATAATATATTAAACTTGATCTTTCTTGAAGAAGTTTCTCCATTTCTTTTTGTTTTTCCTCTAATTTATTCTGAGCCTCTATGTTACAGTTTTTATTGCCATCTATCTGTTCTGTTAGACTTTCTATTTCCTTTCTTAGTATAAACTATTTTGACCTAAATTGCTTTTGTTTTCGAGATGAGTACTGAATTGCATGGCCTCTAAAGGCACATTTAAATGTGTCCCATACAATAAGGGGATTCGCTGTACCTATGTTATGTTGGAAAAAGTCAGTTATAAATTCCTTTGTTCTAATTATAAATAAATTATCATCCAATAGGCTTTGATTAAATTTCCAATATCCTCGCCCACTTGGAAATTCAGTAAGACTAATGTATATGCCTAGTATATGATGGTCCGACCGCATTCTGTTTTTTTTTACTTTTGGTGCCAACGAGAATGAGATAAGAAAGAAGTCAAGACGACTAGCTTGATTCAGTCTCCGCCATGTATATCTCACTAGATCAGTATATTTAAGCCTCCATATATCTACTAGTTCTAATGTATCCATGACATTCACCATTTCCTTAGGAGCATGTGGGTGATTGTTTGTGGTGTGATTTCCTTTACGGCCATTGAGCTATTTAAAACAGTATTATAATCCCCCACCATAATAATTTTGTCTTGAATTGCTTGCAGGGTTGATAATTGAGGGAGAGGTTGTTATCCTAGCACCACACGGCCAGGTCTCTGACCTCCTCCCTATAGGCTGTCTCATCGTTGTCGGTGATCAGGCCTACCACTGTTGTGTCGTCAGCAAACTTAATGATGGTGTTGGAGTCGTGCCTGGCCATGCAGTCATGGGTGAACAGGGAGTACATGAGGGGACTGAGCACGCACCCTTGAGGGGCCCCCGTGTTGAGGATCAGCGTGGCAGACGTGTTGGTACCTACCCTTACCACCTGGGGGCGGCCCATCAGGAAGTCCAGGATCCAGTTGCAGAGGGAGGTGTTTAGTCCCAGGATCCTTAGCTTAGTGATGAGTTTGAGGGCACTATAGTGTTGAACGCTGAGCTGTAGTCAATGAATAGCATTCTCACGTAGGTGTTCCTCTTGTCCAGGTGAGAAAGGGCAGTGTGGAGTGCAATAGAGATTGCATCATCTGTGGATCTGTTGGGGCGGTATGCAAATTGGAGTGGGTCTAGGGCTTCTGGGATAATGGTTTTGATGTGAGCCATGACCAGCCTTTCAAAGCACTTCATGGCTACAGATGTGAGTGCTACGGGTCGGTAGTAATTTAGGCAGGTTATCTTAGTGTCCTTGGGTACAAGGACTATGGTGGTCTGCTTGAAACATGTTGGTATTACAGACTCAGTCAGGGACATGTTGAAAATATCAGTGAAGACACTTGCCAGTTGGTCAGCACATGCTTGGAGTACATGTCCTGGTAATCCGTCTGGCCCTGTGGCCTTGTGAATGTTGACCTGCTTAAAAGTCTTACTCACATCGGCTACGGAGAGCGTGATCACATAGTCATCCGGAACAGCTGATGCTCTCATGCATGCTTCAGTGTTGCTTGCCTCGAATCAAGCGTAGAAGTCATTTAGCTCATCTGGTAGGCTTGTGTCACTGGGCAGTTCGCATGCTGTGCTTCCCTTTGGTGTCTGTAATAGTTTTCAAGCCCTGCCACATTCGACGAGCGTCAGAGCCGGTGTAGTACGATTCAATCTTAGTCCTGTATTGACTCTTTGTCTGTTTGATGGTTCGTCTGAGGGCATAGCGTGATTTATTATAAGCTTCAGGGTTAGAGTCCCGCTCCTTGAAAGCGGCAGCTCTACCCTTTAGCTCAGTTTAGATGTTGCCTGTAATCCATGGCTTCTGGCTGGGGTATGTACGTACGGTCACTGTGGGTACGACGTCATCGATGCACTTATTGATGAAGCCAGTGACTGATGTGGTGTACTCTTCAATGCTATCTGAAGAATTCCAGTCTGTGCTAGCAAAACAGTCCCATAGCTTAGCATCTGCGTCATCTGACCACTGTTGTATTAACCGAGTCACTGGTGCTTCCTGCTTTAGTTTTTGCTCATAAGCAGGAATCAGGAGGATAGAGTTATGGTCAGATTTGCCAAATGGAGGGCGAGAGAGAGCTTTGTATGCGTTTCTGTGTGTGGAGTAAAGGTGGTCTAAAGTTTTTTTTCCTCTGGTTGCACATTTAACATGCTGGTAGAAATTAGGTAAAACAGATTGAAGTTTCCTTGCATTAAAGTCCCTGGCCACTAGGAGCACTGCCTCTGGATTAGCGTTTTCCTGTTTACTTATGGCTTTATACAGCTCATTGAGTGCAATCTTAGTGCCAGCATCGGTTTGTGGTGGTAGATAGACAGCTACAAAAAATATAGATGAAAACTCTCTTGGTAAATAGTGTGGTCTACAGCTTATCATGAGATACTCTACCTCCGGCGAGCAAAACCTTGAGACTTCCTTAGTATTAGATTTTATGCACCAGCTGTTGTTTACAAATATACACAGACCGCCACCCCTTGTCTTACCGGAGTCAGCCATTCTATCCTGCCGATGTAGCGTATAGCCCGCTAGCTGTATGTTATCCATGTCGTCGTTCAGCCACGACTCTGTGAAACATAAGATATAACAGTTTTTAATGTCCCGTTGGTATGATAACCTTAATCTTAGGTCGTCCATTTTGTTTTCAAATGATTGAATATTGGCTAATAGGATTGATGGAAGAGGCAGTTTTCTCGCTCGCCGTCGGATCCTTACAAGGCACCCCGACCTACGTCCACGATATCTCTGTCTCTTTCTCATGCGAATGACGGGGATTTGGGCCTTGTCGGATGTCTGTAGGATATCCTTCGCGTCCAACTAGTTGAAGAAAAATTATTCGTCCAATACAAGGTGAGTAATCGCTGTCCTGATATCCAGAAGCTCTTTTGGTCATAAGAGATGGTGGCAGAAACATTGTGTACAGAATAAATTACAAATAACACAAAAAAAACACACATAATAGTACAATTGGTTAGAGGGCTGTAAAACGGCAGCCATCTTCTCCAGCGCTACTTCTTCTTAGTTAGTATCACTTTTATGATTTGAGTTCTACTGATGGTTGGAGATGTTTGAGTAGCCACTAATCAATGTATTTAATGAGTTAGGCAGTTACTTTTTACAGTGTATGAATGGTAGAAAGGACATGGGAGGAAACTTAACCCTTACCTTAACCCTAACCTTTAGAAATACCAAGACTACCAATATTTTACCCATTCAAAAATCACCCTATTTATTGTGTTGGACCATGTCAGAACCATGGATAGTTCCCTTAACCATTCGAGATTCTGCAAGGCCAATAGAACTGTCCATGGTGCTTAAAACGACCCACAGCAACAGTTCCGTCAACAAACAATTTTCAGCACCACGGACAGTTCCGTTTAGTCGAATCAGCTGTGTAGCGCTAGGGCAACAAAAAAAAGTGTGCACCCCTTTGTGTCCCCAGGACCAGGGCTGCGTTCAGTACGTTTTTACGTTCGTTCAATTGCACGGAAACAGTGCTGTACTGAACGACCAGTTGAAAAACGTTGGGTTGTGGGTTGGGGAACGCTGTCAGCATGGCCACTGCCCTTTAAATACGGCATAGTCTATTCAAGAACGTACAATAATGTTTTGGGGAAACGTGTTGTTCAGGACAAACCGTTCCACAACGTAGCAAAAGTTCAAGCGAACTGAACGCACCTCAGGATTAAGAAACACAAGCCTTGTCCGAATACCATACCAGCGTAGGCTACTACATACTTAAACTGCATAGTCATTTCGGCATTTGATCTAGTAGAATTAATTTGTCTTTTCCGACTCAAGTGTTTGACAACAGCTGATAATCAGATACATTGACGCACTTTACCAAAATGAACGAATGGGGCGAGTCAACGCAATCGAGCATTATATCATGAATTCGGAGTACTATTTTCGAAATGTCACATACTATAAAACTATTTTTTCGCATACTATTTAGTACGCTAGTATGGTTATTTGGACACATCAATTGCGCTAGAAGACACATAGTGGTGCTGAAAATGACCCAAAGCAATAGTTCCAACAACGGGTCGTTGAATTAGGGTTGATGCTGTGGACCATTTCAGCGCCACAGACAGCTATTGGCCCTGCAGCAGTTGAATGGGAAAATGGAACTAGCTACCCATGGTGCTGAAGCCGCCCAGTAGAATATGGGGATTTCTAGGAAAGGGTGATAGGATAGGATGAACTTTAATGTCCCCGAGAGGAAAATAGTCTTATACACACAGTACTGATGTATACAAGATAGACACTGTACATTACACATTCAGCATAATACATACATTGGACGTTACCCATCATACACATTGTGCACTTCTCATATAGCCACATACATAATACAGTGGGGAAAAAAATATTTAGTCAGCCACCAATTGTGCAAGTTCTCCCACTTAAAAAGATGAGAGAGGCCTGTCATTTTCATCATAGGTACACGTCAACTATGACAGACAAATTGAGAAGAAAAAAATCCAGAAAATCACATTGTAGGATTTTTAATGAATTTATTTGCAAATTATGGTGGAAAATAAGTATTTGGTCACCTACAAACAAGCAAGATTTCTGGCTCTCACAGACCTGTAACTTCTTCTTTAAGAGGCTCCTCTGTCCTCCACTCGTTACCTGTATTAATGGCACCTGTTTGAACTTGTTATCAGTATAAAAGACACCTGTCCACAACCTCAAACAGTCACACTCCAAACTCCACTATGGTCAAGACCAAAGAGCTGTCAAAGGACACCAGAAACAACATTGTAGACCTGCACCAGGCTGGGAAGACTGAATCTGCAATAGGTAAGCAGCTTGGTTTGAAGAAATCAACTGTGGGAGCAATTATTAGGAAATGGAAGACATACAAGACCACTGATAATCTCCCTCGATCTGGGGCTCCACGCAAGATCTCACCTCGTGGGGTCAAAATGATCACAAGAACGGTGAGCAAAAATCCCAGAACCACACGGGGGGACCTAGTGAATGACCTGCAGAGAGCTGGGACCAAAGTAACAAAGCCTACCATCAGTAACACACTACTCCGCCAGGGACTCAAATCCTGCATTGCCAGACGTGTCCCCCTGCTTAAGCCAGTACATGTCCAGGCCCGTCTGAAGTTTGCTAGAGTGCATTTGGATGATCCAGAAGAGGATTGGGAGAATGTCATATGGTCAGATGAAACCAAAATATAACTTTTTGGTAAAAACTCTACTCATCGTGTTTGGAGGACAAAGAATGCTGAGTTGCATCCAAAGAACACCATACCTACTGTGAAGCATGGGGGTGGAAACTTCATGCTTTGGGGCTGTTTTTCTGCAAAGGGACCAGGACGACTGATCCGTGTAAAGGAAAGAATGAATGGGGCCACTGTATCGTGTGATTTTGAGTGAAAACCTCCTTCCATCAGCAAGGGCATTGAAGATGAAACGTGGCTGGGTCTTTTAGCATGACAATGATCCCAAACACACCTCCCGGGCAACGAAGGAGTGGCTTCGTAAGAAGCATTTCAAGGTCCTGGAGTGGCCTAGCTAGTCTCCAGATCTCAACCCCATAGAAAATCTTTGGAGGGAGTTGAAAGTCCGTGTTGCCCAGCGACAGCCCCAAAACATCACTGCTCTAGAGGAGATCTGCATGGAGGAATGGGCCAAAATACCAGCAACAGTGTGTGAAAACCTTGTGAAGACTTACAGAAAACGTTTGACCTGTGTCATTGCCAACAAGGGGTATATAACAAAGTATTGAGAAACTTTTGTTATTGACCAAATACTTATTTTCCACCATAATTTGCAAATAAATTCATAAAAAATCCTACAATGTGATTTTCTGGAATTTCTTTTCTCATTTTGTCTGTCATAGTTGACATGTACCTATGATGAAAATTACAGGCCTCTCTCATCTTTTTAAGTGGGAGAACTTGCACAATTGGTGGCTGACTAAATACTTTTTTTCCCCACTGTACATATTGCACCCATTTAGGCCGCTGTCACTCATGTGACACACATGGCCTTCCTGGGTGGATCATTCCCCCAGTCAACAAGCAAGAGAGACTTCTGAGGAGCGGTGGGGGTCGTGTTGAATTGGGCACGGCGGCGGCAGGCATGCTTGAGCTGGCCCATAGAAATAGAGTCCGTGAGCTGGCCGCTCTCTGGCTCTTTGCGCCGGTTTAGAGATGCGCTCTGTCAGCTTGGATGAACCGCCGTGCCGGATCTAGCGCCTCCCTCCCCTGCAGGCGGCCTGGTTTGTGGTTGCCGTGTCTGTGTGTGATTCCGTGTCCCGCGGACATACCCGTCTGATGCTAAACGCATCAAATGCGCTTGAGCAGGTCGAACTCTGAGCTAGAGGAATACATCAAAATCAGAAACAGAAAAAAGCACTGTGTAGATAAAAAGATGGATGGGTGGAGAGTGCAATATGGTACACAGTAGAATATCAAACGTGGGGTGTAGGGGCCAACTAAACTCATGAAAGAAGCACCTTTTTAGCTATGGCAGTAGGCCTATGAATAAATGGAAGGGGGGGGGGGTTAATTCTAAGATGTGTGTGTGTGTGTGTGTGTGTGTGTGTGTGTGTGTGTGTGTGTGTGTGTGTGTGTGTGTGTGTGTGTGTGTGTGTATGTATGTGTGTGTATGTGTGTGTGTGTGCGCGCGTGTTTGCAGTGCATGTGTGCCCATATGTCCCACGCTTCTGTGGCATACTTGTCACTG